>NW_026083420.1:0-29228 GCF_020184175.1 Aphis gossypii
AACCCCTACTTTGTGATATTTCTGTTACAATAAATAAAAATAAAAATAAGTGGTACATTAGCGCATCGAGTGATTCTCTTAAACAGTCATATCGATAATAATATCGATTAATCGATTATCGCTTTCAATCGATTACTACCAGTTATTGAAATATAAATATTACTTAAAAGGACGTTCCACCCGAAGTGAAACGTATACAGCGGCTATGAGAATGCGCTGTTAAGTGTTTGTAGCGATCCGCAAGCACGCGGCGTTTAACCCCCTCCCTCCGCACTGTCTATCTACTGGTGTCAACTAACTCATCGCCCCTTATGCACCCCCACCTCACCCCCACTACTAACTATCTCCGTCAGATGAGTTTTTTGAGGCAAAAGAATTGGGTGTTTGGTATCTTCATTCAACAATGCACGTTTCAATCTGCCACCGACACGGATGAGTCCTTTCTCGTCGATAAAAGGAGCAAGCTGGGCTGTCGTTGTTGGAGTGATGGAGTCCTGGTTTTTAATTTGTCTTTGTAGATCCGAAAGATAAGTCCTTTGCGTACACAAAATAGCAGCGTTCAATGCACGGTCATATTCCATCCGAGTAATTGGTCCACTGCTCTTCGGAATATTTCGACGACGGGCAAAGCGGAAACAGTACGCTAACACACGTTGCATCCTTGTTAACGTGGAAAATCGGCCGATTATACTAGCAGGTTGAACACTGTCCTGAACATATAAAACATTTTTAACTGGGGTTTTAACCTCTGGTAGCTGTTCAGGTGAAAACTCGTTCTGCATCAACCTGGGCCACTGATAGTCGGGATCTTGCAGAAACTCTGGACCATTTAAATGTAGCCGATTGGTAATAAGTTCCTCGGGTAGCATACCTCGAGATGCAGGATCTGCTGGGTTTTCCGATGATCGTACATGAGACCATACACAATGTGGCAGAAGGGAATGAATTTTTGAAACTCGATTTGTAACGAATATTTTGAACTGTTTTTGATCCCCATTAAGCCACGCTAAGACAATGGTAGAATCGCTCCATGCCCGAACACAGTCTACCGTTACAATATCACGAAGCACAAAAAGTTGATGAGAAAGTAATTTCGCAAGCAATAACGCCGCACACAACTCCAGTCGGGGTATTGTAAGGGATTCATCCGTTTGTGATGCTTTTAGAGGGGCGACCTTTGTTTTGCATGTAAGGAAATGCACCGTAACTTCATCTTGCATATCAACGACTATCAGGTATATCATAACCGGGTTACCCTATTTAGACGCCATACATCTAAAATTAGATGATGATGATTGAACCGCGAATATAATATTTTACAATTCAACATTTGACAAGTTGATGAAGAAATACGGTATACACAAATATTTTACGTTTATTACCACGAAAGCATGCATTATTGAACGTTTCAATCGTACGTTAAAAGAAAAAATGTTTAGAGAGTTTAAGTGCAGGGCTCGTACGAGTGGATTTCTATTTTACCTTTATTGATGAACAAATACAACAACTTGAAACATAGAACAATAGGAATGACACCTGTGCAAGCTGATACAAATCCTACGTCAGTGCAAATTAAAGAACGTAAAATTAACAACGAAAAAATCAAATTTAACGTTGGTGATTACGTTTGCATTAGTATATGTTCGGTCCAGAAATTAACAGAGCGCACCAGCAAATTGGTTTTAAGTTATTAAACAATCCGGTTTTGTTATCGGATCCTGCGCACCCTCTGCCGGCGAACCCGTCGTCGTATTTGTTTGTGGACTAAAGACTACCGACCAGTTATCGCTCCGACTCGTTGAGCTAGTCACCGTGCGACAATTCTTTTTGTATGCGTTGTGTCGCCATTTTTTTTATGCCATCGGTGGCACATGATTTTTTGTTCTTCACGTCGCTTTTATGCAAATGCGTAGTGAGTGTGGCACACGGGTGCATTGAATTATAATATTTTATCGGGCGTGGGTGCGAACTGTTATTTGTAGTGTGCTGGCATCGATAAAGATCATCGGGATCCTCGTAAAGTGTGTCAGGCATGGGATCTAGTGGGATACTTTGATTCCTTTCGGTCGCCCTTTTTATAATATTATATTTGTGGTTCGATCATCGTCGCGTGGATCACAGGATTTTAAGGTTAATCGGACTCACAGCGGCTGTCGGCACTGCACGGTAACGCGTTATCACCAGAAGTAATACGCGATATTCTTTATCACCAGGGCTCGGAACTTTATGCGCTTAAAAACAATAAAATATGTGCATACGTATGCACTAAAAAAAACGCAAATATGCAGTATAATATGCATTTATTATTTTATAAAAAAAATATATTTTAAAGTAAAATTATAAAAAAAATATATTTTAAAGTAAAATTATAAAAAAAAATATATTTTAAAGTAAAATTATAAAAAAAAAAAATTATGTTTGAATTATACTGAATTTAGTTCCAGAATCCTAAATTTAAAAAAATAGAATTTATCAAATACAGCGATTATTAAATCATGTTAGGTATTAGGTAATTATTATAATTACCTGAATTACACTGAATGATAAGATGCTTTTTTATGTTTTCGAGTTTAAATGATCGTCTGTTGTGGCTCAAAAGGTTTTTGTAAGCAGAAAACGATCTTTCGACATCCACGGACGTAATTGGTGCGTACTTGTAGAAAATAAGGTCATTTGTTGTTAGATCTTCGGGAAGACCATCCATGGTGGAGATAGATCCATTAAGTATTGACGAGATTTGATTTAGTGTTTTTAACCCGATGTTTTTAGATAAAACGTTTTCCATTTTTTCGTAGACTTTTTTCCCTGGTTCTCCTTGAACGGATTTTAATTGTGTTTGAACATTGTCCACGATGCTCAACGATTCGGCTAAAGGCATGTTTTTAGTCTGCAGTTTCAAAATTGATTCAGAAAGAACTTTAAAATTTGAAGTAATATACACTAAATCATTTTGAACGTGTTCTTTTACTAAATTTTTTTTTGAAACTTTAATACTCAATGCATCATTGGAGTCCAACATATTTACAACATCACGGATTTTTTCATAGTATTTACAATAATAAAGTACGGCATTGATCCAGGTACCCCAACGGGTTATTATTGGTTCTGGAGGTAAAGGGATTTCCGGTGCGTAACTTTTGAAAATTTGTACACGTGATGGTGCTTTTTTAAATATTTTTTTTACGTTGGCTACGATTTTATCAACAGTACTAAATTGATTTCGTACTTCCTCCGAAACTCTATGGAGACCATGAGCAGCACAAGTCACATGTACCATTTTAGAGTAGAGTGCGTTCAATGATTTCCCACACTTTATCATATACGGTGCGGCGTCAGATAAAAATAATAAAACGTCGTCGTGTCTTATCCCATCAGGCCATAAAATGCCTAATGATTTGTCAAAAAGTTTACTAACCGTAGAGTGGTTGGTTTTTTCAAGCTCTTCAGTATTCAGTAAGAAAATTGGACCAGCAGTATCCTCTTCCAAAGTTCCTATTATTACATTTGCTATAAAACGGCCTTCTGCGTCTGTTGTTTCATCAAGTGACACCCAAATTTTTCGGTTGAAAACACGTCGTCTAATTTTTTCTATAATTTCGTTGTAACAGTCGTCTAAATAAAATTTTCGAAGTACTGATTCTGTAGGGATATCTTTTCCAGAACAATCTTCCAAAAATTTTCTAAACTCTACATTTGATAATTTATTAAGTGGTATATTAGCAGAGACCATAGCTTTGCATAAATTCAGGTTAAATTTCGATTTTTTAGACGATAAATCATTGGTCAATAGTAGTTGGCACTTGGTTTCTTTTTGATCTTCTTTACGTTTAACAGAACGCAAATGTTTTTCTGTTTTCAAATGCTGTATTACACTGGATCTCCTTTCAGAATCGACTTTCGTTTCGCAATATTTGCAAAATAATATCCTAGAGTCAATACTAAAAACATTTGTACCGAACTCAGACACAAAAGTATTTAAACGACTACTTAAATTTTTTTTTTCTTTAGGCATTTTAACTTTTGTCTAACAAATATTAAAATCACAATTTTACGTAGCAGTAATCGAGCGCGGTAAGCGAACAATACGAACAGACTAAATTTATTAAAGTAACAAACCACCGTTATCGAATTTGTTTTCGACACACGAACGCACACATACTGACATACACCTCAGTACAACACAATACAATACAATATAATTGGTATATGGGTATTTTGTTTAATTTTATCTAACGAGCGACTTTAATATAAATATAAAAATCTGGCCGGTCATTAAGATTACGGCCAGTTCATATTTTCTTAGTGTATAAACACTATACGATAGGTTAAACGATACGGGCGAGCGTCGCCGATGACAATAGTTAAGAGACAATAGCTCTTGATAAAAATAAATATTAATAAAATTATAAACATTTACACAATATTTCATCTATTCAATTATTGAAAACTTGTTAATTGTTGATTTTTAATACATTTTTAACATAAAATGCATTTATATACTCAAAATCTTTAAATATGCAAAATCATATAAATTTAGTAAAATATGCAAAAATATGCAACATAAATTTTTGTATATCAATTGTATGGTTCATGGAACGAATTTGTATCGAATCAGATTTGAAATATGCAGCTTCCTGAGAAAGATGCAAATGCATAAAGTTCCGAGCCCTGTTTATCACTATTTTGTATTATCAACATTGTTATCAAACTTGTTGTAGTAGATACGGGCAGTGTTGCTCAGTAAAGCTGTAAAACACGTTTTTGCTGACTCCAAAGGGAAAAAGGTATAATTATAAATAAATTAACACAGTAAATGCTTGAGTAAGCGGCGTGTCTGTATTGAGCTTACAAAAGCTAAACGAATACAGATAAAAAATTTACAAAAAAAAAATAAGTATCGGCGCACGGCGTGGTTTTGCGGATACAAAATCGTGAGACGGGTGGTATACGGGAAAGTTCGTCGGACGAGAGAGGAGACTTAACACCGTAACTGGTCGCGAAAAGGGTGACTTGCCACGGCGAGCGATGGTGGCTTCGAGCCTGTAACGGTGAAAACGTTAGCGCGCGAGGCGGGAGAAAAAGTTATGGGGGCGCGTCGCCGCGCGATCAAAGACAATACAAAAAAATACAATATATAAAAATTCACAGCTAAATAAAAATATAAACGTTTACAACATGTTATGTACAAATAATTCAACGTTAGGAACAAAAAACAAAAATGGTAACGACAATTATATGGCGGACGCGCTAGCGTAAGTGGTGATAACACGTCGTAATCACCACATTGTAATTATTATTTGTATTATCTTATTTAGTTTGGTCATATATTCTAATATTAACCATTTTTAATTATATAGTAGGTGGGCGCCATAGACATATTAATAAATGGACTGCGCTTAGAGAGAGAAATCATGAAACCGACATTGATAAGAGAGATAGAAACTGTTGGGGGCAACCATAGAGGAAATAATTTAATATTCAAATTATTCCATGATATTATCAACTATTACCGCCATAGAAATTAAAATACATATTAATAATATGTCTATGCTGCGATCAAAAATAGTACTATGTATACTATATTATATAATTGTGACTTGTGAATTGTGATCTGTATTCACTATTCTGTGATCACTGCAAACAATTGCACCTTCCACCTGCGTCAAGCACTACCAATTGGCACTTTGGGCTTCGACTATAGACGTTATTCATTTATTAGGTACATTTATTGTATATAACAATAATACCTAAAGGCTAAAAATGAAAACTTGTACTATTAAAGGTTGTAAAACAACCATTAAAGAACAAGGTATTAAAATGCACGGGTGAGTAGATATCACATATTATATTATTGCCAGTTAAATAATTTATGATTTATCTAATTATATGTACTCATATTATATAATATTACTCAACTATGATATTAATTTAGTATACCCAAAGGGAATATTGGTGATCAATGGGTCTACCGAATAAAACAATTTCAGCCAGATTTTTTACCAACCAAATACACTGTAATTTGTAGTACACATTTTGTTGAATCAGCTTATATTAAAGATGGAATATATGGTAAAAAGGTTTTGGATAAATCTTCACTACCTAGTTTGTTTAAAAAACGTTAATACCTACTTACCATCCGGTATATTACATATAGATATATCACAATATCTATTTCCTTTACTGTTTTTTAATGTAGCTATCAATAAAAATCTTTTTCCGAGTGAAAATATTGATGTCGTTGAGGTATTTCCTGTCGATTTGAGCGAAACATGCCTCAGTGATAGTGAGTGTCAGTTGGATTTGTCATGGTGATACTGATACTCAATGTATGTATTCTAATTGATTATTTATGTTTTTATATCGTTGCATAACTTACCTTACCATTTTCAATTTAAGGTATGATACCAGAACAAATGATTTTCAAAGACTCAAATGAATCAATAAATTCTGCCATTATAAATACACCAATGCCTATAAAATCCAGGTAAGTATAATTTTATTTTAAATATCCCTTATTATTTGTATAAAGCTATAGACAATATTAAGTAGACATTTATTTGTACTGGTATGTTTTAATTATTATATTTATACAATTATATATTGTATGATTTTAGGAAGCGCAAATTCTTTGCAGGGGATTTCAAAAGTATTGACGATATAGAAAGTCCAAACAGTAGATTAAAATATTGGATTGCCTCGAAGAATGAACACGAAAATCATGTAAAAAAAAATAAAACAACTGAGATTGGCTAAGTTCCGTCTAAAAAATAGAATAAAAACAATGCATAGTTTAGTCACTTAAAAGATGAGAAAAAACTAATTTCAGATAATTGTTATTCTGTTCTTAAGGTATATTTTGATTTAATTTATTGTAAGCGATGATTTTCTGTCCCTGTCTATCACACAGGCAACACAGCAATATTTAGTTGTATTCTAATTGATATAGTGATGCGATAAGTATTAAGAAAAACAAATTTGTTTGTATTCAAAATATTATAAATTCCTCTTATTCATTCAAAATTCAATTGATTTTAAAAAAAAAAATGTTTGTTCACATTATCAATAAGTACTCAAACAAATTTGCTATTTGAAAAAATAGTTAGGTTAGTCAAAAACAGTACCCCTATATATTTTGAATTAGAGCTACTAACTTTCCAATTAATTTAAATACCTACTCTTAAAGTTGCTGTCGCCTATATGATAGAAAGAAACAGAAATCACCACCTCCAATTCCTTAAATGTAATAAATGTTAATTTAAAACCAAATTCTTCATACTCTATCTGGTGATGCATGCTAACCATAGGCTATCATTCAGCCTAGAACTTTGAAATACTACCATTATTTACCCCAAGGTGGCCTGTATTTTGTATGCACATCAAAACTGGTAAATGATTATATTTTTTATTATAATTTTATGTTAATTATGTCATCCTGTGATCAGTGGCTGCCTATAATGTTTTGTAATCAATTTCAAATGTTGTTAGTATAAATATAATAAATTACATTTTTGTATTGTATTATTTCTGCAGTGTTTCATTTCAATTGTGATGCATGTTTATTAGTACAACTTTTTGTGTTGAATGCATAGACATATAAATTTTTTATGTCTATGGTTTAATGGCTTTAATAACCATTTATACTATCAATATTTCAGGAAACCTTACCTAGTTTTGAAAGTGAAATTATATTTAAACAGTTACATAAAACAACAGCTAAAATAATCACACCTGAAATTCGAAAATTTGCTCTTACATTGCATTTTTATTCACCAGAAGCGTACAACTATGTACGAGATGCTTTTAACAAAAATCTCCCGCATCCGAGCACTATAAGAAATTGGTACTCTTCAATAGATGGTGCGCCTGGATTTACATCTGAATCATTAAATGCTGTGAAAATTTAATGTAAAGAAATGGAAACAAAAAACAAAAAGTTAGTTTGTGGTTTACTTATGGACGAAGTTTATGTAAATGAACAAATACGAGTACACTATAATGGCCGAAGACAACAGGGGTTTATAAATTATGGAGCGGGTAAACTAGATCACGATGGATTTCCAAGAGCTAAAGAAGCATTAGTCTTTATGCTAGTGACTTTGAATTCAAATTGTAAAGTTCCAGTTGCCTATTTTTTAGTAAACGGCGTTAGTTCTCGGGAAAAAGCCAATTTGGTGATTACAGTATTGTCATTTGTACATGATACTAATGTTACTGTAAAAACACTAACATTTGATGGAACAGCTGCTAATTTATCTATGGCAACAAACTTAGGTGCTCAACTTTCATTTCCTGACCTCAAACCATATTTTGAACATCCTGAAACCAAACAAAAAGTACATTTATTTTTGGATCCGGCACACAAATGATTAAACTATGTCGAAACACATAAGGTGACTGGAAAGAATTGTACGACGAAGAAAAAAATCTAATTAAATAGGACTATTTTGTAAAACTAGTTAATTTACAAGATAAAGTTGGTATTCATGCTGGAACAAAAATTCGTAACCCGCATATTAACTATTATAAAGAAAAGATGAAGGTTAAGCTAGCAGCACAAACATTTAGCACAAGTGTGGCTGATGCATTTGAATATTGCTGTAATAGTTTAAAAATGGACGATTTTAAACACGTTGAACATACAGCAAAATTTTGTAGGCATATTAATAACATATTTGACGTCTTGAATACAAGAAATTTTTTGAGTAAAAGCGAGTTTAAAAAACCATTGTTTCCAAACAGTGAAAATCATATTAAAATGTTTATTAAAGAGTCAATTGAATACATAAAAAATTTAAAAGTACCTGTACAGAATTCGCCAAATATGTTTGATTTTGTAATTACATGCAAAAGGAAAACTGGGTTTATGGGTTTGATTATTTGTTTAACCAGTATTGAAAATTTCTTTGATGATGTTATTAAAACTGGAATACTTGACTTTTTCCTTACGTATAAAATATCCCAGGATCATCTGGAGATGTTCTTTTCTGCAATTAGAGCAAAGGGTGGGTTTAATAATAACCCTACTGCATCACAATTCGAAGCAGCATACAAACGCCTCATTGTACACAATGAAATTAAAGTATCAAATGGTGCAACCTGTGAACCACAAGATTTGACTCCTATACTATTTGTTACATCATCAAAACAGGTAACAAATACCAACTATTTGGATCTCTTGTGTACAATAGAAGAAGAGTCAGAAGAAAATCAAGTCACAGATGAATTGGTTTTCTTAAGCCCCAATGAAAAACGATACATAGATGATGTAGTTGAATATATTGCTGGTTTTGTTGTAAGAAAAATTTTAAATAAAATGTCATGTTTAAATTGTGTAACTGCAATTACCAAAAATAATGATGAAAATGCATTATCATTGATACGAGTAAAGAGTAGAGGTGGATTAATAAAACCGTCACGTGATGTAGTAGTTATATTCAAAACAGCTGAACAAATTTTCAAATCATATCAATATAAATTATCAAATATTCGAAACGACCCAATTCATTTTTTAATTACAAAATCAATGTCAAAAATACAAATTTATAAAATGTTTTACTGTATATCTGATACATGAAATCGTGTTCGAACAAATTTACTAAACTTGAACGTTTATTCTAAGAAAATCACAAATCGATTCAAATACAAAAAAGCCAAAAGGAAACATAACAAATAACGTGTTCAGATATAGCTGAACATTTAATTAAGATTGATAATTCAATACATTACATCACAGACGAGCTGAGAAAAAATTTAGTCACTGCTGTTGAAACTTTAAACAAACCATAATGTCTTTGTCAATTTTAGACTTTCAATGCATTCTTGTAGTCAACAATAAGTATATGATCAAAGAAATGTCTGTTGTAGACACAGAAACTTCAACTATGCAACATTGGGTCTTTAAACACTCTTCTTTAACCCTAGATGCAAAAAGTCGAAGTGTAAACAATTGGTTACAGCGATTGCACTACGGTTTATCGTTAGATTATGGTGATGTGAAGCATACAGAAATACAAAAAAATATTTCAATTAATCAATTACAACACTATCTACATCAAAGGGTCACAGAAATGTCAAATTATAAGCGAGTTTATGCCACACGGCATTTCGTCAACTATGAAGACCAAGTATGTCCACGTCTAAATAACCTGCTTTATGAAAATACACTACCTCGCTGTATATTTCACATGCAATTTAACTCTTAACAATGTACGTTGTATAAGGTATTTGCATTAAAAACAATTTACAATTGTGGTATAAGGATTTACATCTAAAAAATAAAAAATAAAATTATTTACATGTATAATATAAGAATTTACAATTATGGTCTAATATTCACACCCCTCCAACATTTTAATCAACTCAGCAAATTAACAAAAATCAAGAATAATATAATTAAAAATAAAATACATAATCATTAATTTAACTCACTCTATACGAAAGTGTCCGTGAGCCAAGGTATTAATTTGATTCTCAAGTACAACCCTCTTATCGTCCGTCCGATTAAGAGCAAGTTTTATTGTTGATATTGTCTTCATTTCATGTTTATATGATCTAAACGATATATTAACTGTAAACGGTGTGTATTCATTAGTTGGACATCCTGGCTGTTTAAATTGCTCAACTGCCAATTCTTGTCCTCTATCCGTCTGCAATAGAGTACCATTCCAAAACAGACATTTCATGTGATCCTCAAACGTCATATGAAACTTAACAACATGACCGCGAATGCCTTTGGCTTTGATTTTTTCCTCCTGTCCAACAATCTTGTACGCATATGACTTAGCTCGCAAGGCGATAAATTCTTCAATAGCTTCACCGTATGTTTTGTCTGTGAAAGTTCCCGGAATCTTCTTTCTGTCATTACAAAAACACGGATGACTGGTAGGAAAGTTTGAAGTATTCATGCGATTTAAATATTGGGTTTATTTGTCAAATCAGCGTAGAAGTCTGCTGTTTTTGTAATATATCAATGAATCTAAAAAAAATATAGTTTTTTTATTAGTATATAAACAATATATACGCAAGACGTATAATGCACCTGTATCCTTATACATCAACTGAATTTCCGCACCATAACTTAACCATAGAATTATAATGAAAATTATAAATAAGCGTCTTTGATATGTCCAAAATTGAAAACCCTGCATGTGTACTGTATAGGTTTATCAAACTTCAATACATCCATGAACAAATATATTGCAACTAAGTTGTCGTTATAAATTGTAATATTTTTAAATTTATATCGGTTAATTAACTTTGTACAAACCTTTTCATCCGACACTAATTTCAGATTCATTCTGTTTCTTTTATTTGCCATCGTCATCCCTACAGAATTAAAAAAAAAAAAAAAATGATATACAATTATGTAATATATTAATGTGTGTATAATTAACAATTTAAAAACTGGATTGTCCATTAGCTTGAAGAAATTTTTTACGAAATCATTTGAAGCGGTCTTTCTCATAGTTGTGTTTAATTCAATATATTTTGCTAGCCATGTAGACTGATTAAATTTTAAAACTCTGTGGACCTAAAAAAAAAAAAAAAAAACATTTATAAATGTTTGTTAAATAAATAAATAGCTAAATTGTAACCTTTTCCAATATTAATCCCTCTTTTAGAGCTTGTTTTCATGCCATGTGATGAACTACATGGTTCTTTTTAGGTTTTAAATTAGCAATAAGTTTTTTAATTTTTGAACCCGTTCGTTGGGATTGCTGCATGTTACTTGCGTCCCAAAAAAAGGTATATTTTACAGGTAGTAAATTTGACCAGTAACTTGCGTCCCATTTGCAGGGCCGGGCGAGTAGGGCCCACGCCCAGGGCCTCGCGTTTAAGGGCCTCGCGCAGTCCCGCCTTATATATTATATGTTTATGTGAATAAAAATGTTTGGATATTCATATTTTATGCTGCGTTATTAAATTTATAATACCCAGATATTCAATGATGTACGAAAATATGGCATCAATTCCACGCAGTTAATTATTATGGAATAGTTACATATAAATATGAATATTTACTTAATAAATATGTATTATATAACAATAAATCAATACTGTTAGAAACTAGTCGATTATCATTTTAATTAAAAATCTTGGAAATACCAGTATAATGCAGTCAGTCATTATTTATAGATTAACAAAATTAATTTTATTTGACCACTTGATTTTCATTATTGACCATCATTTTATTATCTACGTTACTGGTGAATGGTTGTCGTCTTGTCGAATAAAGAATATAAACCACACAATGTAAGTAATATACAATTTTATTTATATTTTATAATTAACTTAGTATCTTACAGACGCGTTTCTTTTTTAAAACTATGTACCTGCGTTACTGCGTTAGTCTTGTTACTTGTTAGTTGTTTTACTTGGAAGCATTTGTTTATTATTATTGAACCCCACAAAATCTAAAACTTTTAAATAATTATTTGGATGGAGTGATGGACATATTATTTTAGTAATTTGGACGACGATTCAGTGGAACTTCCACCTATAGACGTATAATATATTATATTATATTATATTATACGTCTATGCTGTCATCTGAAAAATCGTAAAATGTAATGTTATCGCTGGGTTTGTTTGGAGGGAGCCATGGAGGATATATCGCGTATTGGTATTAAAATAGGCGCAATTGAAACTGGGTTTACTACTGCTGGGTAATTTTTTTATTCACGTTTCTCATGTTATCAAATTACTAGTTACTATATCACATAAACGTATTGTAAATGTCATTATAGATTGTATATTTCAAAATAAAAATAAAAAATTTTATTTAATAATAAAACAATTTATTATGATAAAATTAAAAATTAAATTAAATCTATTTCTTGTTGCAACAAGCCATACTAATAGTTGTTAAATAGAAATAACGTATTTTTATACCGTATTAAATAAATACGGTTTAATTGCGGACATATTTCATTAATAATAATAATGCATGCTTATAAAAATAAATACTTATGTAACAAATTCTTGAAAGACTAACTAAACGACGTCAGATTATCAGGGTAATGTTTGTTTTCTCTCTCAGACCCACGCTTGATGTAGATAAAACGCATTCACATAAAATCGTTTTTAATGAATTTTGAATAATCTTAGAGTATAACCACTTATCGTTAAAACTAAAGAAGATAATATTGTTGAAGTTTTGACTAGGTTTTGTGTTTTATTATTATTTGACTTTATATTCGTCTTTAAAAACTAAAAACAAGTGTTGTACATTTAAATTTTAAATGAATATTAAATTGTTTGAAACAATACCTACTTAAACAAATGGATGTCATAGTCTCATACCCTTAAATATATTGTAGTCTATAATTTTTGTAATGGATGGATTTACTTTAAGTTTACTTAATGATTTTGTGCGAATGCGTTTTGCCTATGCTGTGCGTCGGCCAGATAGAGAAAAAGAACAGTGCGCTAGTGTCCTCTTATTAAGATAATTAAGATGATTCATAAACTTTATGTATATTATGTACCTACTTTTTTAAAATATCTGTTCGGTGTTTATAATCAAAATAAATAAAATGTTCGTATAACGTGTAGGTACATTTTAGACCATTTTAATTAATCACAATGAGTGGAAGAGATCGAGATAAGTACTGGTCACACCCATCAGGACACTAAAAAATAATAAAAAGACTGGCCAAAAAAGAATTCTTAAACAAACAACAAGGTGCTTTACTGCACTTTTTAAATACACAAAATGAAAAATTGTCATTAGATAATTCGATAAGTATTTTAGAAAAGCATGATCAACCATCCTATTCTTTATCAGAAAGCATGGAAATATTGCCATCAACACCAATAATAAAACTATCACACGCACCGGAAGAAGAAAATCACTCATCAACAGGTGAAAATAAAATGTTTTCCAGCAGACGATTCAGTTGAAGCAACTTTTAAAAATAACTCACACAGAATTTATGTCCAAGAGATTGATTTGAGGGATCCTGCAAGCTGGATAGAAGGTTTAAGTCAACATTTAAGAGATGAAATCATTAAAATCGGACCAGTTAGAGTTAATAAAATTGATTATCCTTTACATATTATTCAAAACACTCCCAGAAAGTTTTCTGATAAATATTATTATAGAACTCTGTCAAACGGTGAAATCGTTAATAGACAGTGGTTGGTTTATTCAACGTCTAAAAATCTCGCATTTTGATATTGTTGTAAATTATTTCCAAGTTTAGATCTACGTCAGAGTCAATTAGCTACTTATGGCACGAATGACTGGAAACACATGACTGATAATTTGAAACTTCACGAACGTTCAAGGCCATATATAATTGCTGCTCAAAAATGGATAGAATTAAAAACTAGAATTTCAAAATCTCAAACAATTGATAAGGTACAGCAAATAACTATAGAAAAGGAAAAGGCACATTGGAAGAATGTCATGATTCGTATAATTTCTGTTATACACTATTTAGCTAAACACAATAGTTCATTTAGAGAATCCATAGATGGTTTGTATGAAAAAAATAACGGAAAATTTCTTGGACTAATTGAAATGCTAGGTAAATTTGACCCTATTATCATCGAATATTTACAACGTATAAAAAATAAAGAAACACATATACACTATCTCGAACATGATATACAAAATGATTTAATCGAAGTCATAGCAAAGGAAGTTCAAAAAACAATCATACAAACAATAAAATTAGCCAAATATTACGCAATAATAATGGATTGCACTCCAGATACAAGTCGTCAAGAACAATTATCAATTGTTATTAGAATTGTAGATATGGACATAGAAAATGAATCAACAGAACCCCGAATAAAAGAATATTTTTTAGATTTTATTAACATTCATGATAGTACTGGTTTATATTTATCAGATGTATTAGTCGAGAAGTTAAAAATCTATGGTATAAGTTTAAACGATTGTCGAGCACAAGGTTACGACAACGGCGCTAATATGACTGGGCAATACAAAGGTGTCCAAGCACGAATTCTACAACAAAATTCAAGAGCCTTTTTTATGCCTTGTGCAGCTCATAGGTTGAACCTTGTTTTAGGAGACACGGCTAAAAGTTCTGTCAGAGCCGTGCATTTTTTTGGTACTGTTGAAAGACTTTACACATTATTTTCGGCATCTACGGGAAGATGGGATGTATTTTCTAAACATTGCCATAAGTGGACGGTAAAAAAATGGTCAGAAACCAGGTGGGAAAGCAGATACGACAGCATAAAAGTAATAAGGTTTCAAGTCAAAGAAATTATTTACGCCTTAGATGAAATATCAGATACAACACGTGACCCACTAATTAGAAGTGAAACAAATTCATTAATTGCTGAGATAAGTTCGTTGGAATTTCTTATGAGTTTATGTATTTGGTACACTGTATTGTGTGAAGTTAATATAGTAAGTAAAAGTTTACAAGGTCCAGATGTAAACTTGAATGTTTCTTCAGAATTACTAAATGGACTTATTACGTTATTCAAAAATTATAGAGAAACAGGGTTCAATACTGCTAAATCGGAAGCTTAAATACTTACTACGGATTTGAAAGTATTAAACAAATTTAAAACACCCAGGTATAGAAAGAAAAAAACAATGTTCGCATATGAAGGCAATGATGAGTTATTACAAGATCCTGAAGAGGATTTTAGATGCTCTTATTTTTTAGTTTTAATGGATGGTGCTATTGAATCAATCACTCGAAGGTTTGAACAAACTTCGAAGTTTAACGAAATCTTTGGTTTTTTAATTAGGATTGGGAAATTTAGTTCGAAGACACACGAACAACTGAAGGCAAATTGTATAGATTTAGCATTATATCTACAATCAGGAGATGAAAAAAATATTTGTGCCTATGATTTAATTGAAGTACTTAATTTTATAAAAAAAAAAAGCAATGGAGCATTTCCATACTTAGCCATGGCTCTTAGGATAATGTTAACTATTCCAATAACTTCCGCTAGCGCAGAGCGTAGCTTCTCAAAGTTAAAGCTTATAAAAACGTTTTTGAGAAGTATCATGTCCCAAGAGCGTCTTTCTGGTTTAGCTTTATTAGCTATAGAAAAAGAAGAGCCCGAAAATTTAAATTATGAAAAAGTCATTGAAGATTTCGTGGCTAAAAAGTCTTGAAAAATTAATTTTAAGTAATTTTTAAGAATAGAATTTTATGTTATAAGTATTTGATGTTATTTTGTTGAAGTAATAATTAAAAACAGGCTATTTTTAAAACGTATTTACTTATTATTTTATAATAATGATTTAATTTTCTATGATTAAAATATTTTTTCTTTAAATATCTACTTAAATAATTATTAAGTAGGTGAAACTCGGGTTAAAAGTAAAACTCAATTTTATTATAACAATATATACTTTTCTTAATAAATGATTATGATTTATGATATTAAATATTACTATAGGATATTAAAAATTATATAAATATTATTATAGGTGTATGATGTATACTTAATCATTAACTGTATATTCAGTTAAATAATAATGAAGATATAATGTATCTATTAGTTTATTTCTTATTTAGTGGTGAGCTTTATTTATTTACTGGGTGTTACATATTTAAATTTGCCACACATTAAAGGCCTCACAGATTGTATTCCGCCCAGGGCCTCGCAAAACTTAACGCCGGCCCTGCCCGTTAGGGGACGTAAGTCGGCTGTATAATTATTATCAATATTTACTACTAAAATCACTTAAGACGATAGTATCGTGTCACTGAAATCAATAGTTCATAAACTATACTATATATTATTGTAATGATGACCACATATAACGCTATAATAGTGGCATCATCATAATCCCTTACATGTACATATGTTCAGTAAATTATTCATACAATAGTAAACATATGTGATCAAACACTGTTATGTCCTTTGACCATAATATAGTTTTATTACACCACCGGCTCTAAAGACACCCATCAACCATCAGGCTCTGGTACACGACGTCACTCTCCCTGCGTACGCCTTTGGCAGTGGATGTACGTTAAGAATTTCAATAATATGTACTTATTAGTCGAATCTGTTTTTATTAGTGATTAATAATAAAAGTGTTATAATATCATCAATAGTGTGTTATTTTTCCTTTGATTAATACTAAGTATATCCATCGAATACCGGACAATCAAACAAGGGTAAGTTAATTTACTTTATTATACAAATCCTTATATATGTATCTACATGCGTGTGCAGATATATACATAAGAGGGTAGTAATTCAGATTGTGTGCGCAATATATATAAATGGTAAATCTCACATAAATTAAAAGATTAATAATAATTATAACTAAAGAATTAATAATATAAAATATATATTGCGCAACTACGATCATTTTTGATTTACTACAAGTGGCGCCCAACTCGTGGCTCGTAACACGAAATAAATATAAAATATTAATTAATTTATAAATTTAAAGTTCAAAAAAAAAAAATAAAAATAATAATAAATAAATAAATAAAAAATAATATTAACAAATACCTAATAAATTTAAAATTAAATTAAAAAAAAAAAAAAAAAAAACTATAAATGAGTAAAAATCAAATTTCTTTAAAAAACAACAAATGAACAACGAAAATAAAAACTCGGAAAAATCTGAAGATAATTTAAACCCATCAACATTCTCTTCACAAGATATCAGTAAATTATTAAAACCTCAATTAATAACTGAACTCACTAAACGAAACCTAATTACTACAGGTACGGTTCCCGAATTAAAAAATAGACTAACACAATACCTTAACGGAGAAACGACACCAAACGATTTTATCAATACCTTTAACGCAAACAAAATGGACAACACAAAAAAACCATATTATAAACCTAATACATTTTCTGGTCTAATATTTCTGAAAATATTGACACGTTTATTAAAAAATATAACAGAGCAGCTAGCATAAACGGGTGGTCCGATGAAGAAAAAATAAAATTTTTACCTCTATGTTTAGAAGGTCCTGCCTTAACATTCTATGATAATAATGAATCAATTTATTAACGACATAAAATGGGCTGATTTAGAAAATACTATTAAGCGAATTCAAACCCACTGCACAATTAGATATGTTAAAATTACTGTTACAAAAACGAAAACAACTAGATGATGAACAAACTATAAATTATGTCAATGAAATAGAATCTTTATGCAAAAGAATAAATCCCACTATGCTCGAATCAGAAATAATACATACAGTTATAAAGGGTCTTAAACCAAATATTATTAGACAAATAGGTATTATGAAAATAATACTCTTAAACAATTAAAAGACAATTTAAGAAAATTTGATTTAATCGAATTTATGGTGACAGGAGAGTTAGATCAATCGCAGACAGAAATAAAAAATTCAATTGTTTATGACCAAATAAATAAAATAACGGAAAAATTCAATGAACAATTAAAAATTTCCAATGAAAATAATGAAAAACTAAACAAAAAAATTGAAAATCTGTTAGAGAATAAAAATTCAAAACCATTTACTTAATCAGAATTATACTAATAATAAAATTCAAAATTGTGAAATCTGTTTACTCAACAATCATACCACAGCTACATGCTTTCGAAACAAAAATAATATTCAACCACAACAATGTAAAGTATGCTTAAAAAATAATCACAGAACAGAAAACAGTTATTTCAATAACAAACCTACTATAACATGCCAAATTTGTGATAAAGCAGGACACTCGGCAAAAACGTGTCGATCTATTAATCAGAACTCAAAAAACTAATTTCTAGGTCAAACATTACTGATAGATGTTCACCTTTATCTCCAGAATTCCCAAAATACAAATATAAAATAAATAATATAACCGAACGTATTAAAGCTACATTAAATAATATTACAATCCCAGTAACAATAGATACAGGAGCAAATATATGTTGCATTAGACATACGTTAATGCCCCCTAATAGTAATTTAAAAAAAGAACCTATTATTTTAACAGGAGCAAACAATAAACCTCTAACTCTCTTCGGATCAATTTTAATTAAACTTAAAATAAATTCCCATGAATTTGAAATTAAAGCATACGTCATAGAAAATTTATCTTGTCACATAATAATTGGAAACAAATTTGTATATCAATATAATGCTAATATACATTTCAAAAACAGTACGTTAACATTGCGTAAAAATAATAATGGTAACAAAATTAATAATGATATAATCATACAAACCTATAACGTTTATAACAGCAACGACGTGCATAATATTAAAGAAGACGTAAAAACATATTTCAAACGAACTCTGAATATTCAATTGCCCACTGCATTTCCGCAGACTTCAAAATGAGCAAAAGGTTTGGCTGCACAAATAAAAAATAAATTTGGAGACGCCTCGGCTCAATTAAAAAATTTAAAACCAATGGTAGGTGAAGCCATCCCAATAAATATGGGGAATAGGACAATTTATTACCTAATAACGAAACAAAAATATTTTCTTAAACCTACATATGATAATATAAAAACCACATTACAAAATTTAAAAAAAAACTATGAATAAATTACATGATTACAAAATTGCAATTCCCACTATAGCGGCTGGACTAAACAAACGAAATTGGTCCATGACAAAACAATTAATTTATCATGAATTTCAAAATCCTAACATAGAATTACTTATTTGTCACAAAAATACAAATAATATAACAAATAGTTGGAAAACAAAAGAACATGAAAAGATTATTAATTTAATACATGACCATAACCATTATAATAAATAATTAAAAATATTAACAACATTAACGATAATTTTAATAATAAAACAAAATTATATTCCAACAATCCCAACATTAACAAAAACATCAATCATGATACCGATAATATTAATAAATTAGAATCAATATATTACGATCATAATGTCGACGATAATAATGAAATTAAATCCATCTTCAATAACTATAAGCCCGGTGAGAATGTCCTCGGAGACGGGAATTGTGGTCTCTATGCATTATGTAAAGCACTAAATGATAATAAACAAGAAAAAATAACTTCTACAGGTCAACTGTTAGAATTATTACAATTATCTGACCTTCCAGGTCATTGGTGGTCCGACAACGAACTGGCATCTATTGCCATATTGCCAGCTATTATAATCATGATACTTACATATTTGACGAAAATACAAAAACAGCTGCTGTATATCGTAACAAAAATAATAAAAGACCCCCGATTATTCTATATAATACAAATGAAAATACACATTGGATCCCAGGCACTAAAGCAATAAACCCTCACTAAAGATACCGCACGATTATGTTGAAATAAACGATTTTACACCCTTACAAAACAATCACAGAATAAATAATAATAAATATAAAAATATAAAGAAACCAATTACCAATGATAAACTCAAAGAAATCGACAAGGTCGACAAAATACACATAAAAACCGTAGATCATATTACCAAATCAATTACAAATGACCCTAATAAAGAAATCATATACGACAGTGAAGGAACACCGATTAACATATCTCATGAATTAGACCCGTTACAATATAGCCAAGTTTTAACACTATTAAAAGAATATATACATTTATTTACTTCAGATGCGTCCAACATAAAACCGGCTAATATAAAACCGTGTGAAATAAAAATGAAAGAAAATTATAAAGACCCAAAATTTCATGCCCCGCACAGAGTATCTCCACAACAAAGAGATGAACTCAAAACACAATTAGATAAATTAAAAAAAGCAAACATTATTCGTCCAATAATATCCAAATTCACAGCACTCGCTTTCTTAGTAAAAAAAAAGAAAAAAGGTTCATACAGAATAGTTGTATCATATAAAGAATTAAATGAAAGAGTTGAAACAGACCAATATCCCTTACCTAGGACAAATGACTTATTAAGAGCCTTAGAAGGCGCAAAATACTTCAGTTTCCTCGATCTCAACAGTGGATTTTTTCAATTACCAATAAAGGAAACAGACCAACATAAATTAGCATTTACATCAGTTCATGGTTTAATGACATTCACCAGGTTACCCCAAGGGTTTAAAAATAGTAGCGCTATATTTCAAAGAGTATTAAATGAAGCATTTTCTGCATTACTATACAAATCCGTAATCATTTATATAGATGATCTAGCATCATATGGCAAACATTTTGATGAAACACTAACAAACTTAAACAAAGCTTTATAAATAATTGATTTAATGAATTTTTCTCTAAAAACATCAAAATCTCATTTTTTAACAAAAAAATAGAATTACTAGGTCATGTAATTTCACAAGAAGGTATTAAACCATTAAACAACAATATTAAAGCCATAACTGAATTTAAACAACCAAAAACACAAAAAGCGATCAGATCATTTTTAGGCATGTGTTCATATTATAGGAAACATATCAAAGACTTCGCAAAAATTGCTCACCCCCTCACAGAACTAACAAAAGGTGAAAATAAAATTAATTGGCTAGAAACTCATCAAAACTCTTACAATACACTTAAAGAACGTTTAACATCACAACCTTTACTTAAACATTTTGATGACACTAAAAAAGTATTCTTAACAACCGATGCGTCACTGACAGGATTAGGAGCATATCTTGAACAACCAGATGACAACAACATTTTACACCCAATCGGATACGCATCAAGAAAATTATTAAACAGCGAGAAAACATATTCGTCCACAACTCTAGAATTATTAGGACTATGTTTTGGCATTACTTACTTCCGTGATTCCGTGAGTATTTATGGGGAAGGCACTTTATTGTATTCTGTGATAATATCAGTTTACAATACTATGAAAATTTGAAAATACCATCAGCTAGAATAGCTCGATTAACTCTAAAGTTAATAGATTTTAATTTTAATATCATATATAAAAAGGGAAAAGAAAATAAAGTGGCTGACGCTCTTTCTAGAAATCCTATTAATAAAATTGACGTTAAAAATGACAATGACAACCTAACCATTGATTTAACGGATATAAAAAAACAACAAAATAATGATCAATTTTGCTCACAAATCACACAAGCAATTAATAATAATCAAATCGACCAAATACCAATCAATATTCAAAGAAAATCGAGACAGTTCATAATCTTAAACGATATATTGCATTATAAACAATACAAATCACCAAACATTATAAATTACCCACTAGTAATTCCACAATCCTTAACAGAAAAAATTTTAAAATCATATCATGAATCACTTATTGGCGGCCATACAGGGATATCACGAACCCTTAATGAAATACAAAACAAATATTACTGGCCCACTTTAACTAAAGACACAACTCATTATATAAAATCATGTCATAGTTGCCAAATAAATAAAAAAATAAATGGAAAACCTATAGGTCAATTACAACCAATACCTCTTTCAAACAGACCATTAGATAGATTAACTTTTGACTATTTAGGGCCATTAACATCCAGTAATAATAAAAAATATGTTTTGGTAGCAGCCTGTAATAACACAAAGTTCATATTTACTAAAGCTGTAGAATCAGCAACTGCCCAATCAACTATTAATTTCATTATACAAATAATATCACAATGGGGATGTTTTCGCCAATTCTCATTCGATAGAGGTACACATTTTAAAAACCAAATGGTAAATGAAGTGTGTGAAAACTTAGGAATAAAACAAATATTATCAACTAGCTATTCCCCACAAACACAAGGATTTGTTGAAAAAATAAATGATGTACTTTGCAACTCCATTAAAAATTATATTGATGACAACAATCAATCAAGATGGTCTTACTATTTACCATATGTTACCTTGAGTTACAACGCTACTCCACAAACTAGCACTAACCTAACCTTTTTATTTAATGCATGGCTTTGAACCTTATTTCCCAATAGATAACAAACTAATTCCAACTAATATTCCTTATGACATAAAAAATCTCTAGCAGAACTAAACAAGCTAAGAGATAAAATTCCAAATTTGAAAAAAATTCCCAAGAATCACAAAAGAAATATCACGATCAAAAGCATCATTTAATAACGTTTAAACCCGAAGACTGTATTAATCAAATTCCCATTAAATACAGTAGGAAAATGTCCAAAACTTTCCTCTAAATACAAAGGGCCATTTAAAATAATTGAAAAATTAAATTATCTAAATTATAAAGTCCAATTATCATTAAACAATAAAATAACTGAAGACATAATTCATGTCAGAAGAATGAAACCATACATTCACAGGTAAAAAGTAATATATATATATATAATAAAAAATATATAAAGAAGAAATAAATAAATAAAATAATAGATAAATAAACAAAATCTAAAACATGAGAAAATAAAATAAAAAATTTGTTATAAAATAAATAAATAATCAACAGACGTATGTTACTAAAATAAAAAAATATATAATAATAATTAAATATAAAAAAGAATCTATGTTGATGCAAAATATTAACAAAAACAAACAAAGATATTAATTATAAAAAAGTGAATAATATATTCGTAGAATAAAAAGAGAATGAATAAACCAGAACAAAATAAGAAGAAAAATAATAAAATAGGTAGGTACTAAAAAAAAAAAAAAACAATACAGGTGATTGTAAACAAATATAAAATATCTATACATAAGGTCTAACAAAAGCATATTATACTTATATTCAAATTACAAAATTACAAACATAAATAAAAACAAAATTGCTGGTTCTCTAATATCCATGTAAAAACAAATAAAAAAATAAATAAATAAATAAAACATAGAAAAATGAAAGATAATAAATTGTAAAAATAATGACAAAATACATTAGTTTAAATGAACTTGAAAATCACAATGAATTTATATAAACATGTCACTATAAATGATTATAAAAATAAAAAGTAAAAAAAAAAAGCATTTCAAAAATAATAACAATAAATTAATTAATTAACAAATAATAATAATTAAATCACAAAGAAATGCTCAAATAACATTTTTATCAAGAAATTATATATATAATTAATATATATTTATATTTCCCAATAGGTGAATATAGTATTATGGTGTTACACCATTAACACAAAATATATAATATTACTATGAATGTAAAATCTAATTACAAAAATGTCAATTATGTAAATACTTCTTAAAACATGAATATCAATTTATATATAATGTAATAGTGTAATACTACACTACAATATGTTTTAATGTAAAAAAAAAAAAAAAAAAAACATATTAGAAATAAGTTATATTAAATTGTAAAACATTACAGATAACCCAATTACGATGAATCCAAAATCAACTATCATATGTATTGTACTAGCATTGGTGCCAGTTTATGGATTCATAGCATATGATTGCAATGAAAAAAGAATCAACGTAACATCCTTCAACAGCTTAGAAGTTGACCACTGCAAGACCCCACCACCCGCAAGCAGCATGGAAATTCCAAAAATTAAACTAATACAAAAAGCTGATACTCGTACGATACCATTTAAGTCTTGTTTAATTTCTGTAGACTATCTGGTCACTAAATGGGCAACCTTTGATGACGCACAAGTCGTTGAAGATGGCTTTTTTTCAGAAATACTATTCTTGGGTAACTCAGGTTGCACAGAACTCCACAGAACAGCAATATTTCACTTTCTATCAGGTGGCATCATAACAGGGCTAATGATGAATCATACCACATTTGCCACTTACACGGTAGCTGGCAACATTGACAAAAACGGAGACTGTCTAGGAACATCTTATGCATCTGATAAAGGATCGTGGAGAAATGTTGTAGTACAGGGCAACTACAAAATACAATTAAGTGAAGGTATCGCTAGTAGTGATGGGCATTACCGAATAATTTGTATAACCGACTAATAGTTATATTATTTTACTCCAAAAAACCGACTAACAGTTGGTTACAAATTTACTATTATCATGGCCAACTAACAACAAACTGCTTAATGACTAACACTAACAAAAAACAATTGATGACTATTAACTATTGAAAAACGACTAACGACTTATAACTTTTAAAAAAACGACTAGGTAACTAACGAAAACCGACTAAATAACTAAAGAAGAAATTTTTCAACTTATGATATTACCACCAAAAATAAATATTTATCTTAAAGCTAATAAATAAATGTATTTAATGGTTCATTAGCATAATTAGATATTTTTACAAGAAAAAATATTGTAAGTACTTTTTATAGTAATGAAATTTTATCTTTTATTTAAATAAAACACAAAAATACAATAGCAATATTATGTCTATGCTAATTCTTTTAAATTTTTGTTTAAAAAAATTAAAACATCTAAATTTTTTGGATCTAGCCGATTCCTTTTGGCACTCATTATTTCCCCTGCTTTTGAAAAAACTCTTTCTGAGGGAACCGAAGTCGCTGGAATTATAGAGTATTTCACAGCTATTTTAAATAATGAGTCCAGAAGTGACTGATGTTTGATCCAGAAATCTAGTGGAATACTTGACCGTTTTTCCAGAGGAAGACTTATATATTGATTTATAAGTGTTTGCGCGGTTGTGTTTGACGTTAAAGTTGTCCTTTTTTCTTCTACTTCAGTTGCCAAAAATGCCCATAAGTCAGAGCATTGATTTTCTTGGGGTTCATGATTTACTATGAGTGCTGAATGCTCTCTGTTTTCACCTTAGAAAATAATATTAAGGTTAGCATATATATGAAAATAATAGGTAGTAGGCAGTAGCCAGTGGGTTCTCAAATAATCATTATTCATTACCAATTGATGCAGCTAATTCATTATTTATACTCTGTATAGCTTTATTGGCCAACTCTATATTTGTAAAAGCTACTTTCTTAAACCTTGGGTCAAGAACTGTTGAAATTGTAAAACAAGGTGAAACATCACTATCATCAATCAGATTAAAACGATCTGACATATTTTTTATCAATTTAGTTTTTAATGCTACACCTAATTCTGTCAAAATTATTTTAGAATTAAGAGCAATATTCACACCTACAAAAAAGTTTGTTAATAATTAGACATAGTATAAAAAATTTAATTTATAATAAATTTTAATACCTCTCACTAAAGATATAACCATGGCAAGTGTAGGGTATTTTTCTCCTGAAAGTTCTGTTGTCATTAAATTAAATGGTGTTAGCAGTGGTATAATATCCTCTATAATTCTCCATTCCATTGGTAGGAGCATTGTTGGACCATCCTTTAGTGACATCATGACACAAGTAAGTGGTTCTTTTAATGTTACCAACCTTTCAAGCATTAAGAGGCTACTGTTCCAACGGGTGGACACATCTTGCTTTAATTTCAAATCGGGTAAACTTAGTTGTTTTAACTTGTCTTGTAAACAGCGATGTCCAATTTCACTTTTTTTAATAAAATGTTTAAATCGTTAACTCCATCCCAACCAATATTGTTATCTTCATCACTTTCATCTGCACCACACTGAATTTTTAGTGCGTTTGTCACCACTAAGTTCAACTTATGTGCAGTACATGGAATATGAGGTATGCCATTCATTTTTTTTATTGCAGCCTTTATGTTAGCACCAGAATCGGTTACAATAGCTACTACTTTATTAATTATTTTCCATTCTTCAAATATTTCAATCAATGTTTCATATAAGTATTGTGCTGTATGATTTTTATTAAGTTTTTCTGTTGTTAGTACAAATGTTTTCAGTACATAATTTGTATTATATACATGAGCAGTAACTGTTAAAAAAGAATCAGCATTTAAAGATGTCCAAATATCTGATGTAATGGCAACATAATTAGATTCATTTAACATTTGTTGCACTTTTACTTTGGTAGATTGATAAATGTCAGGCATTATTTTCCTAGTAAGGGTACGACGACTAGGAATATGCTCCAAATAACGGGAATCTAAAAAACTGACCATTTTTCGAAAACCATTATTTTCCAAGTATGAAATGGGTTGTAAATCTCCTGCTATCATATCCATTATAATAGATATGAAGTCATTTTTTTGTTTTGTGGATGGTTCGTTAAATCTGTTACATTAAATACAAATAATAATTATTATTTTTAAATTGATAATTAGAGGTAGGATTTTAGGATTGTTGTACATATTTATGTTTAGTCTATGGCCTATGCAGTTAAATAGGTATAAGATTTCTTAACGATTCGTGAAATGCCAACTTCATAGGAAAAAATTTACTTTGCATTAAAAAGCATGTTTTAGGGGTTAGCGAATACTCAATACATTAGAGAATATTTGGAAGTACAATAAAATATTAAAATGCATAAAAATATTTTATGGAGAAAATAATTATATTTATGCACCTCCATGTAAGTTGGAATTTTGGTAATTTAATAACAAAATATACAATATTTACAAGTCAAAATATTTTAAATATTATAATTTATACTAGAATGACTAAATAAAATGGTAGTAATGAATAAACTATATTTTATAATATTGTCAAAGAAAAAATTTAATTAGTAATAAATGTTAAAATTAAAAAAAAAAAGCGGGCAAGTGAGTACCGCTCTGCTGTACATTAGGTGCCGTATGGATCATTATTATATATTATAGGAGTGTTAAATTTGAATCCAATGATAGTTATCATTGTATACGAAAAACGATTCTGAACGAAGATGATTTGTCAGCTTAGGATATAATTTCTAGTGGTTGGTGAAAAAGGTGGTTTATGTTTTAATGGCCTGAATACAACAAAATTTAAGTTCTTTTATAATAATTGTAAGCTAAACTTATGAAAAACCTTGTATTAAATTTTCAACTCTTAGCTACTTATACAAACATTTTTTATGAATTATACCTACAAAATAATTTGCAAATATTCATAATTTTGACGAATTTTCGTCAAAATTTGAACTTCAAATGCTAATAAAAACAATTGTGCCTATGTATTCTTCTAATTTTTTAATCACTATAATAATAACTTATGAGGAACTTTGCATTAAATTTTCAAGTATTTTGATAGGGCCAAAAAGATTTTATCGACACATAAAAAAACAATTTTCAGAAAAATTGAAAATTTCAGTTGTCTATAAATAGCTCAAAAAAAGTCAAAATATTTTGAAAATTAAATCACGTAAAGAAAACGCGAATCTTAATAACTGGTAAAATTTTCAAGTATCTACGACTTATACTTTTTGAATAATAACAAATATCAAAAATCGTTTGAGGCTAAACTGTTATTTAACGCGGTTTTGTAAAAATTTAAATTTCAAGCACTCATAAAAATTTTTTGTCTGAATCCGGTAGAGTTTTTTTTACAGATATTTAAAGAAAAATTTATGGAGAACCTTGTACCAAATTTTCAAAACTTAGTTATAAAAGAAAAAAATTTTATGATTTTTCAACTTCAAAATTACTTGCAAATTTTCGCGTTTTCGACAGATTTCGTAAAAATTTGAAGTAAAAACGCTTATAAAAAAAAATTGTGACTAACGATTTTTAATTTTTTTTAGCTACATTAAAAACAACTCATAAGGAACCTTGTATTAAATTTTCAAAACTTTTTGGTCATCCAAAAAATTTTTTATCGACACTTTAAAAAAAATTTCTCAAAAAAACCGAAAATTTCAGTGGTCTATAAATAACTCAAAAAAAGTCAAAATTTTTTGAAAATTTAACTGTATACAGATACCACTGACATTAACATTTGGTGAAAATTGCAAGTACTTTCAGTGATTAGTTTTTGAATTACAACCATAAAAAAAAAATCGATTTGGTCGAAAACTGGTTTTGGGTAAAAATTGCCGTTTTTCCGTCATTTTTTTTTTTGTTTTTTCTCGATTTTTTTGAAAACTGTTGGAAAATGTTAACTTTTTACCTCTATAATACACCAAGGATATTCACTTTTACATCGGAAACCACCCCCATAGTTTGAAATTGGAGCATTATTTTGACTAGTTATGCTGTACACAGACACAAAAAAAAAAAAAACACACATCATTGTAAAATCAGTACATTCATCACTTCGTTCAGAATCTAAAAAATTAAAAATATAATGTAAACACTAAATATATAAAATGTTGTATAGTTGTACAATGTACCTGTGCAATGAAGTACTATAGTCTATAATATTTAAAGAACTAAATTACTCCACCTCTACTGCTGTGAAGTATTAAAACTTGTCCAAAATTTAATATTAATACATTTTGTATATAATTAAACAAGTGCAATAATTAATTTCTTACCGTTTTGATAACAACAACTGCTTGGTTTTTTTGGTAGGTGGCTGTTCTTGGTCCGGTTCTTGATCTGTTTCATTTATAAATTGGAATATATTAGTAAATCTAATTATACAAATATTTATTTTGTAGTCTATAATAAATATTATAAAAAGTAT
>NW_026083421.1:0-29297 GCF_020184175.1 Aphis gossypii
GTTTAACAAGAGGCCACTACGTTCCGTTAGTATTTTGTTTTTTGCCATCTAAAACATTAAAATGTTACATTCGTATGTGGACAAATTTAAAAAAACCTATGTTTACAATTAACAGATACAAATTTAAATCCACAATTATTACTTCTTGATTTTGAAGTCAGAGCTCACACTGCAGCCAGAAATGTGTTTAAAAATATCAAAATTAAAGCATGCCGATTTCATTTATGTCAAGCATGGTATCGAAAAATAAATTCTATTCCAATACTGCATAAAGAGTACAAAGATAAAAATTCAGAGATTGGAAAGTGGCTTAAAATGTTTTTCGAATTACCATATTTACCGGAAAATTTGGTTTCCGATGCTTTTAATGACATTTTATCTGAAGCTCCAAAACATAAAAAGTGTTCGGAGTTTGCTAATTATATACTTGAAAATTATATTGACATTGAACAATTTCCTCCTACAATGTGGGCTGAAGAACCTAATGGTACAAAAAGAACGACTAACGGTGCTGAATCATACCACAGTCAACTTCGGTTTGAATTCTATATGCCACATCCATCTGTTTTCCAAGTTGTACGTATGAAAACTATTAGTTATTAAAATATAGTAATAACTAATAATTATTTTATATTTTTAGATAGATGTTTTAATAGACCAACAAGTGATTAATGAAGCGCAAATGCGAGAAATTAAGAAGGGAACTGAAGCAGTACAGCGGAAATGTGATCGGTGTAGTAAACCGACGTTTTTAGTATAAAAACGTAGTTCCGAAGTCCAGTGGCCTATAACCATATCACGCCACCGAGTCGGACCACTAATGCCGTTTCCTGATTGGATTAGACACATCACGCCACTTCATAGACGTAGATCATCCGATCCTCCATCACGGCATGGTCCATATAAATATGAGTCCTCATCATAGATTTAATTAGAGTTAGTTAGAGTTAGCTAAGAGTCAGTTAGACCAAGTTAGTGTTGTCACTTGCTCTCCGATAGCTAAGTACTTGTGCTTACGCTAACGAAAGCCTTTTCATTATTGTTTTATAAGTTAATAAACGTATCAATTGTCTTATTAATTTATTGTTAACTTATATATACCTCAACTCTCCAACCTACGACGGAACGTGCATTCGTCGTAAAAGAAGCGTGCAGTAACTATCACTGGTTACTACATAAAATTTGGTGTCAGGTGTGGGGTCATACTTCATCAAACGAAATTTTTTTGAGTCAAATCAAAAATAAGTACTTTGAGACCCACCGACGAAACCACGTTCACGACAGGAAGGAGAACAGAGAGAATTCAAACGGTCTAGTCCAGGGAGGACAGAAATCAAATTCCAGAAGGACGGAAGTCAACTTTTCAAACGACCCACGGATAAAGATGCAAGATCTGTAAGTCATTTGAATAATATATTGTATATTGTATGTCTGACAGAGATCCCAAAAATTGGCAAGTAGTATCATATAATCCGGAAACATTTAAAATAAAAATGGTTAACCCAGAAAAATTAAATTTACAAGGGGCAACCGCATTGGTTCCTGCTTTTTCGGGAGGAACAGAGTCCGATTTAGTTTCTTTCTTGGCTAAATGCGAGTTCATTTTTAATAATATTTCCGATACTATTAAACCTAATATATTAGAAGCGATACTAGCACAATTAACGGGTAAAGCATTATCGGCCGTGAGGTATAAAAAAATTACTACCTGGGATGAATTAAAAAAATTATTTAAAACCGTTTTTGGATCGACACATTCAGTGTCTTACTTACAAGTACAGTTAAGTCAAATGCGTCAGAACGCAAAAGAATCAGTTAAAGATTTTTCTATTAGAATTGAAGAAACAGCCCATGCATTAATGAACGCGTTAACGGTAGGTAGGGACGCAGTAGAATCGGAAATAATAGCGCAAACAGTGCGAGCTCACGCACTAAGCGTATTCATAGCGGGTATCCCACAAACTATCGGTTTATTATTAAAAGCGCGTAACATACAAGGTTTCGAAGAAGCCGTTTTAATTGCAATGGAAGAGGAAACAACAACAGAATTTTATAATAGCATAAACGGGTTAAACAAAACACCGAATTATAAAAATAATAAATTTGATAAAAAAAAACACTAGAAATAAAAGCGCGATTAAATGCCATCGTTGTGAGAAATTTGGTCATTATGCTAATGAATGTAGAACAAGCGAGCATAAACTAGCTACTTTCAAGAATCCGAATAATGGACAAAGTCCAAAGACCGAATTTAAACGCGAATATTCTAGTAAATTCTGTAAATATTGTAGGAAAAAGAATCACGATATAAGTGAGTGTCGTAAATTAAAACGTAACGGACAAGATGAAACCGTAGAAAGAAATAGTCAGGAAAATCACGATAGGTCTATCAGTGAAATACAATCGGAAGTAACGTTCGTATTATAACACCAATAACCCAGGAACATATTACGTGTTTTTCGGATAAATTTGTTAAAAACGAAATAAATTTTTAATTGATAGTGGTTCAGAAATGAACATTATAAAAATTTCAAGTTTAAAAGGTCACATAATAGTGAACGAAAAAGATAAAAAAAAGAGTAAGGGCATTAATGCAAGTCCAGTAGAAACAGTAGGATCTGTGGTAATTCCAATTTATATTAACAAACAACTTTTTACAGTTAAATTCGATATTGTATACGATGATTTTCCAATACCTGAAGCAGGTATAATAGGCATAACATTTTTGAAATTAAACAAAGTCGTATTAGATTGGGATAAGGAAATATTAATAATACCAAAAAAAAAAGAAATCGATAATAACGTGTTAATTATTCCACCGCGAAGTAACTGCGTTTTACAAATTAGAGCGGACGAACAAATTAAACACGAATTTATTACGATAAAAAAATACGAGATTAACGAGGACGTAATTATAGCTAATAGTATCAGTCCAGTAAAAGGCGATAAAATTATAAGTAATATAGTAAATATATCGGAGCAACCATTCATTATCGATCAATTAACCACGAGTAATCTAAAGTGGGAACCTTTTAATGATTGTGTTTTTATTGCTAACGAAGAAAAATACGCGAATAATAAAATTAGGAAAATTAAGGAAACTATTAAAACGGAACACCTTAACAACGAGGAACGTGATAGTATAATAGACCTTTGTAGCCGTTTTTCTGATTTATTTATTTATTTACTTATTTATTTATTTATTTATTTATTTTTCTTATCAAATTTGTTTAGAGACGTTTGTAAATTATTGAAAATCGAAAAAACTAAAACAACTCCGTGGCATCCCCAATCAAATGGTTATTTGGAACGATCACATTTAACTTTGAAAACGTACTTACGCAGTTTCGTAGACAAAGATAATAATTGGGACGCGTTAATTAGTTATGCTATGTTTTGCTATAATACCACGGTGCATACTTCAACGAATTATACTCCGTACGAGTTAGTTTTCGGGAAAAAACCAATAATTCCGACACGTTTTTTTCAAACGACTGAACCACAATATAATTATGATAATTACGCGTTAGATTAAAAAGAATAATGCAGGAAACACATAAGATAGCAAGGGAAAATCTAATAAAAAAGAAAAATTCCAATAAGCAATATTATGACCAAAACGCAAACATATTAGAATTACACGTAGGAGATAAAGTGTTACTAAAAGAACAGAACAAGAAAAACGCATTATGTTCTAATTGGTCAGGGCCGTACGAGGTGATAATGATTCACGACAATGAAAATATAACAATAAAGAAAGGGAGGAAGGACTACAGGATCCACATTAATAATAAAAAATATTTCGAGACCGATTTATGAACACTTCAGGTGTCATAACATATTTATATATATATAGCTGTAGGATCCTCTAAGTTTTTTTTATTTGTTATAAGTAATCATAGTCATATCATTATCATTAGTATTAATTAGTAAATGGGTTTTTGTTTTAGAAATATAATTATTCTAAGTCACATGTCTGTTGTTTTGTTATAGTACAAATAAAAACAGCAAGTTCGTTATTATGGATTTCGAATTCGGAATGCTTGACAGAACAAACATTGTACTAATTTCGGGCGCTCTGTCTAACAGTTTGGACCGTTATAGGACAATCAAAATTGAAGGGAGACCTCTACTACTTACAAAAAGTAGACAAGTCAAAACTATGGGGGAAAATGACGTATTACGAGCAATTAAAGAAATCTGTAGAATTTTCAAAGATAAAGAAGAACTGTTATTTCCGGTTTTAAGACAAATGCAAGAAAGCATTAATACGGTAAACAGCAATCTAAACGTTAAATGCATTAAGAGATATCTAGATAAGAATCAAACTAAACCGATTATTGTATTCTGGAATGGGAGTACCGATAAAGAAATAATGACACGTTTAGGTATGGGAAATTACCCTATGTTAGAGATAACTAGTTACGACGAGAGGAATAATCAAATTTTTTATTTACAACTAAAAAACATTAGGACTAAACAAGTAATTGTCTCCGAAGAAATTGGGCACGTCGAGAAAGGGGGGAGGTTACTTAATTTAACGGAAACGCACAACCAAATATGTAACAAAAATCATGCGATAACATACGCGCATGACCCTTGTACCGACGTGACCATTACTAAATGCTTGTTTGATAAATTGTTCCGCGTATGTAATAAAAAACGGATTAATATCGTAAATTATGTGTAAAAGAAAAAAAAAACGATTATAATTATATATTAAGAAAAATATTTAATTTAATTTTATCTATAATGTACACCATTTCAGAATAACGATTGTATTATTGGTTGCTTGTCGTTCCATTTACGGCACCAAAAGATATACTGACGAGAGAATCTTATCACATTCCGGTTTGTTTTTCGAAAACCAAGGTCCGATAAAATTTATGACGACAAAGTGGGACCTTATGGCTTTCTATGATATCTCAGCATTTCGCCAACGTATCAAATTAATTAACAATTTTATGGAGACGACCAATAGTGTTTGTGCTCTTTTTCAGGAACAAAAAATTGATCTAACCAATTGCGAAACCAATTTCGAATTAAGTAAATTATTGGTTTATACAACAGAGGAAAAAAAAAGAGTGATTTTCGAATCTATAAATCATTCTCGAATTTCGAAAAGGGGGATCCCATATAAAGCAATAGCGAGAGCGGCTCAAATTCTATTTGGGTTGTGCGATCGTTTTTGTGTTCAAAGAACAAATACTGTTGTTAACCAATTAACCGATAGTAATAGCACGGAAGCTAATTTTCTAGAAAAGCAAGTTAAAGTAATTAAACTCGACAGGGATGAGGGGCCAAAGGTATTAATTAACAGCAACAAAGATTTAGTTGAACTGCGAAATATGACGTCAGAAGCTAATATGAGAAGCTTTCTAGCATATCATTTTATTCAAATCAATCTAATATTAGAATTATATAAAGCCGAGACCGATATATTATTCGACGTCATACAAGCAGCCAAAGTAGGATTAATACACCCAAGCTTATTAACCCCTAAAGAGTTACTAAAACAGCTTTTAAATATTAAGGTAGGGATGCCAAGTGGTACAGACTTACCCATAGATTTAAATGAAAGTAATGTACAAGAAATGATACCCCTATCAGACATAACGATATATTATTCAAATGACAAAATTGTCTTTATATTAAATATACCTTTAGTGTATCAATACGAATTGACACTTTTTCAGCTAATACCTTTACCAGATTGTAATAATAATAATTGTGTTTATATAAAACCTAATTATAAGTATTTAGCTGTAAGTAAATCTAAAGAAATGTATTCAGTCTATGATGAAATTGACCAAAGCCTTTGTAAACTTGCCGGCGATTTCCTTTTATGTCCTGAAATTTATCCTTTACATCCTAGAAGCGGACGTCCTATATGTGAGGTGCTTTTACTACAAGAGTCAAAAGAGGTTCCAGACAGTTGCGAAATCATGCAAGTGCAGTTGCGAGCAAATCTATTTCACAAATTGAAGTTCAAAAACGAATGGATCTATGCTACACCAGGAGAAACCATATTCATTACATGCGACCAAGACAAGAGAAGTTACAAATCATTTCCTAGAAGGAGTAGGTGTACTATCTTTAAATGAAACGTGTAAAGCCTATGCGTCACGCGACCTATTGATTCCACATAAAGTTGAAACAGATATCGAACTAATTGATTTTGTACCAAACTCTCAAATTAAAGAACCTGAAGATCGATATGCTAAGTTAACGACTAATATTTTGGAAAATAAGCATATTCGAACCAACCAGATGTTCGATTTAAATATAGTCGCTAAGTCAACAACGGAAATTAAAGAAATGGTGATCAAAGATGCCAAGACAGAACAAATACGAAATAGTAAACGCAGACACGACTATTTATTATACGTAATTAGTACAATAACAATTATCTGTATTGTTCTAACTATAATAAGATGCACAGAAAAACAACCATGGTGCACAATAAGCAGTACCAGGAGATCCAGACGAAATATCGCAACAGATCCAGAAGTAGAATTATGGCATTTTCAAACTCCAGTACAAGTCGAAGAACCATACCCGACAGAACCAAACGAAGACGTTCCAGCAACTAATCGAACACAGGATCCAATCAAGGACGACATTATTCCATTACCATCCGCACCTCAGATCAAGACAAGGTATTCCGTGTACCCCACCCCGATGTGATACGGAGTATCGTCTTATAGGGGAGGAATGTAGTAAACCGACGTTTTTAGTATAAAAACGTAGTTCCGAAGTCCAGTGGCCTATAACCATATCACGCCACCGAGTCGGACCACTAATGCCGTTTCCTGATTGGATTAGACACATCACGCCACTTCATAGACGTAGATCATCCGATTCTCCATCACGGCATGGTCCATATAAATATGAGTCCTCATCATAGATTTAATTAGAGTTAGTTAGAGTTAGCTAAGAGTCAGTTAGACCAAGTTAGTGTTGTCACTTGCTCTCCGGTAGCTAAGTACTTGTGCTTAGGCTAACGAAAGCCTTTTCATTATTGTTTTATAAGTTAATAAACGTATCAATTGTCTTATTAATTTATTGTTAACTTATATATACCTCAACTCTCCAACCTACGACGGAACGTGCATTCGTCGTAAAATAAGCGTGCAGTAACTATCACTGGTTACTACATCGGGAACGAGAAGCCAATTTGGTATATCAGTACTCGCTTTTACTAACAAACAAACTGACTGTAATGGAATATATAGAAAAATCAGTTTACATTTTAAACCAATATAGGTGTCTACAATAACATTCATGTTTAAATTATTACATTTCTATTAATTATTACTATTATTATACTACTACAAATTATGACTAAAAAATATTTTTAACTATTTAATTCTATGTAATATATTTTCAAATTTTTATATTTAATAAATTTATGCGGTATCGTACCATTTGTTTTGCGGAATTAGGCTATATCTTTTTATAAATCTGTGCGGTATCGTACTATTTTTGTGTGCGGGATTGGGTTATGCATTTTGTGCGGTATTGGGTCATATTTGTGCGGTAATGGAAAGCGCCGATAATATCGGGTCAGGGTGTAATCTAGTGGAAGCAATAGCTTTACTTTTGGCAACTCTTAAACATGATGATTTTGGAATATGAGCAGGTATTGGATCACCTATGTAAAAAATGTATTAATATCAAATTATAAGTCTTTATTTAAAATCACTATAAAATATTTGTAAAAACGAATGAATGATAAAAAAACATGAAGTATTACTATCGAAAAATAAATAATTTTAAAAACAAGACTTTCTACACATTACGTTGAAGAAATTAAAACCTCGAGTAACTTTACTTATTAAAATATTAATTAAAAAACTTTTGTACAGTGATTACCTTCTTTCATTATTCTATTTGCTTCATTTCTAGTATAGACAGAAGGGCATATGTTACCATCCAAAATTGCAGCTAGTGCTTTATTTTTTTCAGAACCTATAATTCTTCTCTTCTTTGAATGTGGTACGTTAAAATTACCTGTATAAGAACATTTCATTATAACTCTGTACAAAATAAAAAAATAATTTTAACCAGTGAATAAGACAAAATTATATATGTAATAAATTTAAAAATAAGTCAATACAAAGTAGAATATTTCTCTGAATATCAATAACTAACTTGGAATCCATTGCAGGGATATCACTAATTTTTCCATCGAAAATAGAACCACAGGTTGTGCATCTACCACGTATTGATAAAAATACCATCCCATTCAAACTCACATTAGCTTTTTTAAATGTTAAGCAACATGCAAGTCTAGTATGTAGGAAAAAATGTTCATGGATGCAATTGGTGCATTCGTAAGGAGATAATATTTTATATGTCCTTGGAAAAGGTTTTTCAAAATAGGTTTTTTCCCGAGGCTGTATAGTTTTCCACTCGTCCGCAGATAAAGTTATATCAAAAATAATACTAGATTTATCTTTGTTATCGCTTTCATCTGTACTTGATGATACAAAACCATTATTAATTGAACAATCTGTAAATAAATATAACGTATTTGAGAAAAGTTTATACCATATACCTATTTTATTAAATTCATACCATTATTGGCGATTTCATTGTGATTAGAACCAATATCTATTTGATTAACTAAGCCAATTTCTTCTTTGGTATTATCTCTATTTAATGCAACACGAATACGGATAGATTCTGATGTTATATTAGACTTATATTTTTCATTGATCACATCAGCAATGTCTTGCCAAATCTTCGATTTTTTACTAAATATGTCTATTTAAATTATAAATTGAATAAAAATATGCATTTTACGTGAAATAAATAAATAAATAATAATTATACAAAAAAATAATTATAATTTTTTGTAGGTATATAAAATAATAATTTTAACTTCACACGTCCCTAGTTTTTTATTTTTTATACAGAACACTTATTTTTTCAATATTCTTATGAGCAATACTTATTTAGAACCTTTTATTTAATATTCAAATTTTAGGTTTAAGATTAAGGTATATAAATCAAAAATTTCAATTATTTATAAATAGCTCAAAACAGCTTCAAAATTATTTGAAACTATCGATGTTTTCTATTACCGTGTAACAATTATTATAAATATTAATATGTTACATGACACTCAATTGTCAATTGTACACCTCAGATCAACATTATTGCAGGACTCCGTTTAACCACGTTAAGGTCACTATTAGTATATTATAAGATAATAACCGTGAGTAGCATTATTTATAAGTATTTAGTATTTAATAAAAATTAGTAATACCTAAAACAGAATCCTTGTTATTTATATTACAATTAAGATCCCTACAATCTACCCCTGGCTACGGAAATTATATCTAAAGAGTCCTACGACTCTCACTGGATATCTCATATTTAACTGGTCATTACACGTTACAACCGCATACAAAAATAGGAAAATACCGCAAAAATTTGTTAAATATAAAAATTTAAAAAAATATCACGTAACTAAATGCCACAAAAATAATCTGAATTAATATAATTATAAACAGACACAATTTATAATAATAATAAAGTAATAGCAATAAAAATGTAATAATTTATTTTTTGTTCATCACCGTCTTCATCGTATTTTGGTGATCTTTAACATTATTCCGAACTTAAGCTGTTATTTCACTCTTGGTGATAATATGGTTTCCGGTGCCGTACGTAGTCAGGATATCGGAAACAGGTATAATTATTTATATACTTAACATTTTCATTTTTTTTTCATTTTTAGTAAGAAATAAATTTATATATATAATTATTTTTAGTCAGAAATATGTTTATTTGTGGGTCACCAATATTTTGATTTTGGTTATGGGCCAATGGGCCCCTAAAATTGTTTGACCCTGGGCCCAAAATTATCGTAATTTGGGCTTGTAATTACACTGTATTTCTGAAATATAGTTTAAATAAAATTATACATATAATCAAATCAAAATCAATTAAGTGTGATAAGAGCGGTGTTTTTTATAACTAAAAAAAAAAATGTGTTGTTTACAATAAATTATTGTCGTATGACATAGGTGGGGGGCTTGAGCGTGGAAGCTCTCCTTTGCTATGCCACTGATGGTTTATCTACATGTTCTCTGCATAAATAGCCAAACAATATCACCTTGACTTTTATTAGTTCTAAAATAATGTTGGTTAAAGTTTTTTAAATTTTTTTTATCAACATTTATAAAAAAAAAAATAAAAAAAAAAACACACATCATTGTAAAATCAATACATTCATCACTCCGTTCAGAATTTAAAATATGTTAAGTTGGGTCACAAGATAGAAAAAAATATTATTTTTAAGTATCCACTATACTACAGTAATTAGAAATACAAATTAATGAATTTTTCATCACGATAATTTTTATATTGTATCGGTATACCATTAAAACATAACAAAAAAGTGTACCCAAAAAAAATTAATTTTATGGGTTTGAATTTATTAAAATCTTCGAGGACCATAAGCACAAAATTTACCATTCAACTACAACAACAAGTAACAACTACGTATTTAATGACAATAGTCATAAACATGATATAACATTATATTATATTATATTGATTTCAATAACTCGTAACTAAATCCAAACGCGAAATTTAATTTTTCCTATTGTTTTCAGTTCCTATAGACCACACTACATTAATCCAAAATAATAAACTTGCTAACAAAATAGTTTCCGATGTTTTCATTTGTTAACAAGTATATTAATAAGCATTTTAAGTTACATAAATGATCGTTGACTAATTAGTATTTAGTAATTATTTATATTTTACCATATATCATAAAATCAATAGTTTTACTTACGTTTGCCGTTTTCTCCATTAATATTTACAGCTTGAAGTATCTGGTCTTTATGGTCTTTAATTTCATTTTTTATTAGATGACTTAGCGCAGTCGGAATTCTACCACGTTTAGCACACATTATAATTACGTAGGTGCACCGTGCACACTATAACGATGGCGATCAAGAAGTAAATAATATATCATTAATTACTATTATAAATAATTACAAATAAGTTTCGATATCAAAATAACATTTATATATATTAATAGAAAATAAAATAATAATTAACATTATGGATATTAATATATTATATAATATTATCACGAGATCTGTGATAGAGTGGATAATGTTATATTAGTTTTGTAAACAAAAATAATGGAAGAGAAAATTTAATAACAAACGTATTGAAAATAGCATTTAAGTAATGGTAATTAATAAGTAATAACTAATACACCCGTTGATTATTAATGTTGATACTTGTTTATAAAATTATTTTTAGGGGTACTACCTAATAAGTAAATAGTACTTTCTACTTAGGACAATCATCTAGTAGTTTCTGTACTAATGCTATATAACTAAATGACAGATCTGTTATCCGTAAACACAAATCATTATTCATTTTTCACGAGCAAAGTTATACAAAATAGGTACTTACTAGGTATACCTTTTCGGCGAGTATAAATATATGCAATAGACAGTAGACGATAAAATACAAGATATATCTACATTTTACAATAATAAGTAATTATAATAAAAAATACCTAATTGGTATTTAAACGTTTTTTAAGAAATTTAAATAAATCGGAACAAATTATGATACAATTAGTTGTGCAGAAAAAACTTCGTAAAGTTAATTTGTTGTGGTTCCGCGTGCGGGGGAAACGTTTTCCTGTCACCCGCGCAGGAAAATTGATTTTTCCGGGGGAAAATGATGGGTACAAATTCCCAAATTGGTGGTACAAATCGGTACGAATTATGGTACAATTAGTTGTGCAGAAAAAATGTGGGTTTTTTAACTTTGTGGTGCCAGGGAAATGCACCTCTTCTGAAACACGACAACAAAAGATGTAATACTACGGAACTCAATTTTTAAAAGGATACACTTGCCGTCCGGCGCGGTTTCCGGCTGCTGAGGCGGCGAAGTAGGCGATGGCGATGATATAATTTGGGTAATTAAGACGAGATCTCAGAACAGAAAAAAATAGGATCTGCTTTAAAAATCGAAAAGACGGCTAAATTTTACATTTCATTAGTCGCCTTTTACGACAGGCTGAGGAGCCGTGGAAGTATTCTAACCCCCTTCCACGGGGGTAACGTTTGGGTTAGATGTTATGAAAAATAATTTTATATCGCACAGTACACTGGCTAATTTCCACACCACCTCAGAGGTATAGCGTTCGGCGCATTTTTTTTAAAGTGGTTTCCCCATGAGGCCTAATCCACTGCTCCAGCCTACTACTGCCTACCCCTGTAAAACAAAATAATACAATTAAAATATATTTGTTTTATTATCTAAAAACTCACTACTCACACTATCCGTATTGAACATTTTTATTACGGATTTTATAATTTATTCTTTCCAGTTATACAGGAAATAGTGTATCTTGTTCTCTTTCGTTACGATTTTAATAGCGTGTCGGGACACATTGTCGCGATTGTAGTCTCGACTAGCTATTTTAAATATTATTTTGATTCTGTCTTCCATCACCTTTCGATCATATCGATTTTGTATTGCTTTGAGAAATGACTCCGTCACCGCCGCACCAGCGTGGTTGGCATACTCGTCGGACTCCACGAGTTTCTCCTTTATCAGTTGTTCGGTGAGATTTACATATGGTTCCGAATTGAAGATGTCGTCGAAGCTGAAACAAAATAAATTTTCAAATAAATTAATCATCGTCGTTAACCTAACCTAACCTAACTCACTTCGACATTACGTCCACCTCGAACAATTCTATTTTGTCCACTAAATTTAATTTTTCTTGCCGGCGGATGGCCTCGCTGGTTTCCGGTAATCTATAAAATTTTAGAGCCGTCCCTTCTCCATGCTGAAGACACCTCGCGACGTCTCGACCGACTTCCGAGCGGTGACCTCGAAACTTCGTCTCGATCATCCGCCGGAAGACGGTCGCCGACAACTTCGCATTGGACTCGGAATCCAATAGGGCACCGTATATTCTATTAACTTCGTCGTATAGTTTCGTAACCCCCTGGCCTTTATTTGTTACGAAGAAGTTACTAACGACGGTTTCCATCCTACGACGGAGTGAGTAGTACCTGTAAAGTTTTTACGGTTATAAACGGCAAAACATAATATTATGAGGATCCCCGTGTATTTAGTACCGGAGTCGACCCCGGTTCTTTATCCCCCGTTTTATGATTGGCCACAAGTAATTACTGTGCTTGGCCCCTCCACTCTCCGGTTGTCCCATTCGCTTAACATGAAGTTAACGACGACGCCGCTTCGATTTTTGCTAGTCCATAACAATCGAATAGCTAGCCCGCACGTCAACTTTCTCCATACTCCGCTGAGCTGAAAGTTTAAAAGTTAAAAAAAAAGTTGAAGGTTTAATCAGATATTGTGTTGTTTCAGATTTTGAATCTTATGTATTTACGTATTTTTGTGCAGCCGTTGATGTTTTTTCGGATGACACTACTATTCAGTCAGTAGGTCCAAATTGTTCTTCAAGATCCTCCAAAAACATGGGCACATCACGATCAATTTGTGTCATGATGTTTTCAACGTCCGTGTATTCCGACATGACGTCCGCTTCTGCTATTTTCCGTTTAAACAGCTCAGAAGACTGCTGTTTAAGTTATTTCGAATAAATAATTTACAGTTTCTGTTGTAGCAACTTTATACCGTTGATCACCTTCTTATTAGGCCCGCCGTCAAAGCCTTTTGGGAAGGTGACGTCCTCGTGACAGTAGAGAGAAAGCGCCGATATAAACAAACTGTGTAAATTTTTCAAACAATTTATAGAGGTGGACACCGTCTGTCACAGTTTTTCTCGCCTATAAAATTCAAAATATGTCACACGTTCAGGTTAAAATTCAATGGGATTCTAATACTTATGTAATTGAGGTAGGGTACCTCACTACACATTAAAAGTTCAGACCAGTGCCGTACCGGCGATTCTTGTTAGTGTAACCACTTGTTCACGAAACAAAGGACTCTGGAGACGTTTGCAAGGTAGTTTTTGCACGCGCCAGAGTCCGTTTCGTGAGTGTTTGGCAGTTGGTCTTGAAGCCCTTTTTCGCTTAAGTTCTGTCGCACCTTTTTGTACCTAGAGGGCCGAAATACAAAAAACACCTCCAATACAATAAATAGACAATCGATTTTATTATGTTATCTTCTTTAACTCACGGCGATTCGTTGTTTTCATTAAATGACTGAATTACTCTTTTGGGAGTGTCGGTAGCGGTGATTTGTGGCGTTGGAGTAAGTGACCAAGGTGGAGTGGGCACAAGGAGGCGTGGTCTCGTGGGCACGACCGGAAGCCTAACGGTACCACCGCGCGAACGGATCCTCTATCAGGGGGACGTCGGGAAGATCCCAAGACTCGCCGTACGCTTTTATTCGGCCCAAAACGCAAAGTCTAAATACGCAAAAAAAAACCAACTCCATTTAAAGGGAATTCGCATTCCAAGTGAATTCTATACTCACCTAAAGGCGATCTTCCTGTACGACCTGTCGTCCCAGTAGGGACCTAACTCGTCCCGGATGACCGATAAGGGTATGAGAATGATCGAACGACGGGACTCAGCACCGAAGATTTTCCCAATTTCTTTTAAGCTCTGATTTTATTATTATTATTTTATTATTAACGCCAAACGGCTTTTTAAATTACAACATAAAAAGTACATAAAAAGTACAATGGTAATACAAAATAGTTAACAACTAGTGAAACAAACTTATAATATATTGACTTAAATAATTAATATAAAGACAGAATAGACAAATTGTATAATAAAAATAACCTAACCTCCGTAGTTCATATAAGAGCCGCTAAATAAGTTTAATACTCAGAAGAGTTATTTAAATTGTGCATCAATCTCGAAAGTGGGGCATTTCTGGAGAAGTTAGATTTATTGGTAGTTGTATAGAAGGTATTTTGAAGCCTAGTGTTACTAGGAATACGAAAACTAAGTTCTTCCAGAATCCTCGGGGCATCAACTCGGCCTTCGATCAGACGCTGAATAAAAGCGATGCCAAAATTATCGCGCCTGGCCGAAAGGGAATCGAGTCTAAGTGCTTGACTAACAGGCCTGTAATCGTGTGGTTCATGAGGGATGTTGAGGCAATAACCAGCGAAGCGCATAAAACAGTTTTGAACCCGATCAATTCGACTAATGTCAACAGCGGTATAAGGTGACCATACAACAGAACCATATTCAATAACCGAACGGACTAATGCTTTATAGAGAGCCAAAAGGCAATTAGCAGAACTGAAGTTGACTGAATGACGTCTGATAAATCCTAAAACACGAAGGGATTTACTAGTCATAAAATCGATATGAGGGCTGAAATTAAGCGATGGTACAAATAAAATGCCTAGATCCTGTACCTGATTGACACGTTGAATAGATATACCTCCCAGCCTATAATCAAAAGAAAACACTGATTTAGAGCGATGAAAAGACATTACTTTGCATTTAGAGATGTTAAGGGATAAATTAAAAGTATTGCACCAATTGGTAAATTTATCTAAGGTGTTGAAGAGTGAGACAATCATTATTAGTGGTTATCCTCAGAAAAATTTTAGAATCATCAGCAAAAAGTAGAAGACGACAAGAGGAAATGGCTGAGCACATGGTATTGATGAAAATATTAAATAATAGGGGGCCTAAATGACTACCCTGTGGAACTCCGGATGATGCTCGGAAAAAATTGGAAGAATTGCCGAAGAGGCTGACATATTGTCGACGATCACTGAGGTAGGAACCAAGCCATGATAAGAGTGGTTCACCAATACCAAGCCTATCGAGGACAAAAAGAAGTGCATTGTGGTCTAGGGAGTCAAACGCCTTAGAAAAGTCTGTATATATCACATCAACCTGATTACCCAAATCAAAGGCCGTGTGAAGGTAAGATACAAAGTCAATAAGACTGGTAGCTGTCGAGCGCCCAGGGAAGAATCCGTGTTGGTCAATAGAAATGGTGGTTAAAAGAGGACGCTCGATTCGTTTGAGTACTATGTACTCAAACAACTTACCTAATAGAGGTAAGCCGGAAATTGGTCGGTAGTTGGCAACATCAGCCGGATTCCCAGACTTCAAGATAGGAGTAACTCGACTAATTTTCCACACGGAAGGGAAAACCCCTTCTAATAGTGATTGATTAAAAATTAAAGTTACTGGTAAACTTAGAGAGGCACGACAGTGGTAAAGAAGAATGGCAGAGATACCATCAGGCCCGGAACTACGAACATGAGATAGGGAGTTTAATGCTTCATTAACTTCATCTATGGATATGGATAATTTTGAAGGAAGGAAGGAAAACTGTTGGTTAGTAAATTCGTTGGATAAAGCATTGGAAGTAAACAGCGGATCACCATATACAGATGAGAAGTGAGAAGCAAACAAAGAGGCAACTTGATCACTTGAGGCCTTAGACTCACCAAGAAAAACCTCATCAGGTATAGTAGATACTCCTCGTTTACTACGAACAAACTCCCAAAATGATTTAGGATCTACACGTAAACGCTCCTGCATGTTAAGCAAATAGTTCTTATAGAGTCGCTTAGATTCAAACTTACATTGGGCGCGCAGTCTAGAGAATATTAAGTATCGATTTTGACCACCTAGCATTTTATATAGTTTATGTGAATGTTTTTTCTTAAAAAGAAGATTTTTTAGATTACTCGATACCCATTTGGGAAAGGTTGAATTTCGAAAGTTACGCCTTGGGACATGTTCACGAATACAGTCAAGCAGAGTTTCCTGCAAGAAATCGGCTGTTTGATCAACCGATCCTACGCCTAAGGCGTTATCCCAAACAATGTTCTCTAATCTTTGAATAATCATATCATAGTTCCCATTTTTATAATCGTAATACGTATGTTGAGCGTCAAGCATAGAGCGGACAGAAGGAAAGGGGCAAGATATGGACAAGGCAGGGTGGTATACATCACAAGGAACTAAGGTGTCAGCAACTTGAAGGACTTGAGTGGATTCGTTGTTGGTGAAAATTAAGTCAAGAAGAGAACCAGTATTGTTAAGAATTTGATTCTTTTGAACGAAGTGAAGGAGACTAAATAGATCGCCAACAACACGGACCTTGTTGGTTATAGTACCAGAATAGACAAGACCAGAATCACTAACGGGCCAAATTACATTGGGCAAGTTGTAGTCACCGCATACCAAACCAAGATCAAAATTATTAGAACGCCAGACAACGTCAAGAGCCTCAACATGACTCTCATAAACAAAGTGGTTCGCACCAGGAGGTAAATATACCCCTGCTAGAAAGACAGAGAGTCGGCTGGGAAGGGTGAGGCGAACAAAAACATATTCACAAGTGTCACATGGGGTCGTAATTAGGGTTGGTCTTAGTTCTTTCTTAACAGCAATTAATGAACCCCCTCCTCGAGTACAGTTACTTGTGCGTTCATTCCTATCACATCTAAAAATTAAATATCCTTCAAAACCTAATTCAGAATTAGAAATATCATCAGAAAGCCAGGTTTCAGTGAGAATATATACATCATAGGATAACAATACAAGGTTAGAGCGGAGATTAAATAGCTTACTACGAAGGCCACGTACATTCTGGTAATAAATATTTAAACAGTGATCATAAATAGGCAAAACATTAAAGTATTGGACTTTGGGTAGGGTGAAGTTGAATTAGCATTAATATTATTAAAATTAGATATAAATGAGTTAAAGGTAGATTGAGAATAACAACAATAGGTACAATTAATATTATTTACACAAGAATCATGCAAACAAGAGTTTAAGTCAGGAACTAGTGCGAAGGCTGAGAAGAACTTGGGTGATGATTGCTTCCTCCCCTGGGGTTCAAGTTTTTTGGACCGGCTTTGACAACTGAGGGTAAACCATTTACATAGGAGATCGTAAAATCAGAAGATCCACCATCAATCTTGAGTTGTAGATCTGCATGAGCTTTACGTAAAAGTTCCCGTTCAAGCGTTGTTTTATCACGTACAATACGAAACCCATGTTCAGGTAACCCACCATTGCGTAAACGAGAGTTAAAGTTAAAAATTAGTTGAGAAGCGTCGGTCTTGGATTGGCAGATAATCTTTAATGGTCTCGGTTTCTTAGCATTACCATTACCTAGGCGAATAAGCTTAGGATCAGTGGGTACTGGTATAGATAATTTTGTAAGATGGTTGCCAAGTGTAAGAAGATCATCCTTAAATCTTAGGGCAGCGGTGTTGGCAGCAGACTCGGGCACTCCATAAGCAATAGCGTTAAATTCAATTTTACTACGTTCTGTGGATTCACGAAAGATTACAGCAGACGAATTATTAGAGAGTACCGATCGTGATTCAAGATGATCAACTCTTGAACAAAGGACTGAAACATCGGCCCGGAGAGAAGAATTTTCAGCTACAAGTTCTGCTACTTTGGATGAGAGGCCCGAAATACTGCTTTTAAGTTCATTAAATTGCGAAGATTGAGAAGTAGAAAGCGAGGCAATAGCATTCATAATATCAGTAGTAGAAGGTGGTTTCTGGGCCTTCGTAATATCAGTAGTAGAAGGTGGTTTCTGGGCCTTCGTAATATCAGTAGTAGAAGGTGGTTTCTGGGCATGTAAACGAGTATTTGCGGCCACGGGAGTAGATGATAAACACATATTGCGCAAGTCGTGAGTGCCAATGTATTACGGAAAAAATTAAATATTAAGAGCTAGAAGATAACTCCTTTTAAACGAATGAACGCAATACAATGCACAGTAATGTAAAAAGTTCGACTGTTGAACCGAAGATGAAACGAAGTAGGTGGGTAATGGAAAATTAATTAGCCAGCGTTAAAGTCACCGAAGAACAGCTGATTGGTTTGTTGATAAGGTGATGTTGACAAAGCTTGACGAATACAATATGATAAAAACGTACCTGATGTAAACGAGTTCCGGTTAACATTCAGAAATTCGAACCTTCCAAATTCAGTTAATCTGCGAAGATGAAGATTGAAAACAGGTGTAAGCAGAGGTGGCACAAAGACGAAATGAAAAAACAAAAACCGTAAAAAAGAGGTACAAAAACTTTAAGAAATAAAATGTTTCATTCAGCAAGGTGTTATCACTGTTACAACTGTTATCACTTATTATTATTCAAGTGTTTGGTTGAAATGTGTCGAGTCATTTTGTTATCGTCCGTTCTGTATTTACAAAATGGGCAGTAATTGATAAGCTGCGGAAAACGATACCATTGAGTTTATTACCAGTAGTTAGGGTACCACGTGCAAAGATTACTTACGCGATGGCTAATTGTTGAGTCGGCCTTTTCCATAACGTTTAGCCTTGTCTTCTTTATAATAATAGGCGACGGTGCTGTGGAAAACAGTTGTATTAATAAAATGGCACAAGGCGTAGCTGTAATGATAATACTCACAGCGGATAACCGATGAATCTCTCGACATATGTATTTCAGGTGATCGCGAACCAGACATGCGATTAGAGCCTGGTACCTGTGCACTCGGTCTGCGGCGAGACGGTGTACGCGATGCAGTAAGCCGACGGAGTCGTCTCACTATTTTTTCTATTTTAACTCATTTACATATACTACGAGGTTCTTCACATTTAAATATTTTATTATCATACTCGTAGCGATACGTAATTAAATTTGATGGCAATTTCCAAGAATCAAAGCGTATGGGAAAACACAGCCACAAACAACTTTTTCTTGCCCTTTTGACAAACAAGCCATGCACATAAATCATAGATGCGCACGTCTTGGTATAATAGCACAACAACAAGTCCAATCCAGGGTTAAGTGTCTTGGGCGCAAAACCACTTTTGTAGCTACAGTGACAACATTCTATAACACACCTTTTTGTCCATTTCCTAGTCTCTATCATGTACAACCAGGGGGTACAGAGAACCATATAAATACAGGTCTCTGTCCGTCTTAAAATTTAGAATTAGTTTCACATTCGCATAGAGCTAGTCTATGTCCAAATTTTAGATTAACTTTTTCTCGGGCAGCTACTTAACGTGCTGTCCTCAAATTCTTATACACTTGTTTTATTGTAACCAATTATAACTTTAATTTTAATAAACTCTTGTATTAACATTGTGTCTTTGTCTCACTTTTAAAACCCGTAATCTTTTCTCAACAACTTGATCCAACTGCAGATGTCAAGCACTCATTTATAAACGATAGTGAGAGATCACTACACGTTTTTGGTGTCAGGTGTGGGGTCACCTGAAAGAAGAATTTTGGTATCCAACCCAAAATCAAGTACATCAGCGGACCTCGAGTGTGTCAACATCAGGATCAACGGAAAGAGATCACGGATAAGTTGCGACAAGTCAACAAATCGAGCCTAGCAGCGAAGCGAGCCGCAGCGCAGTTTTCAAGCAGGACAACCACAGGACCGGACAAACAATGAACACTTTGTAAGTTGCCGTATAAGCAAATAAATTCTTTAGTATATGTCTGAGAGTCCTAATCGGTGTTGGGAAATAATTAAATACAACCCACAAACTTTACGAACAACCATCATGAGTGTAACTTTAGGAATTGAATCTGCAATACGCATGATTCCGACCTTTACGGGGGGATCTGAGACAGATTTAGCGTCATATATACTTGAATGTAATTATATAATGGAAAACGTCCACGAAACTCTTAAACCTATGATTTTCAAACGAATGTTAACAAGTTTAAAGGGGAAGCTTTTCAAGCAGTACGCTATCGCAGTATTCCGGATTGGCCCGCACTCGAAGCTCACCTTCGGAAAGTATTCGGGGCAACGCACTCAATCGGTTTTTTACAAACAAATCTATACAATATTAAACAAAAATACGACGAAGATATTAAAAGCTTCGCCGCACGCACCGAAAAATGTTACCACGATTTGGTAAGCGCACTAACGGTAGGGCTAAATAAAAATGACGCCGCCGCAGTCGCGAACACGCATAAATCGGGAGCGCGCAATGCATTTATTAACGGGGCACAACCCGCAATTCGAAGTTTGTTACGAGCGCGAAACGTTCTTACTCTCGAAGAAGCTATTACGCTTGCTGTCGAAGAAGAGGAGGACATAAGAAATTTAAATAGACGCTTTAACACGAATAAAAATAACGGGAAAAATAACGCGAATAAAAAAATATTAAATGTAATAAATGTAATAAAATGGGGCACTATGCAAACGAGTGTCGTAGTAACGCGAGCACATCGGGCAGCACAGGTTTTAGAAATCCCATAAGTAATCGCGACGAAAAACCCGTTGTAGTAAAAAAAGAATATCAAGGACAGGTTAGGTTCTGCACATACTGTAAAAAAAATAACCACACTGTTAAAGATTGTAGAAAACGTAGGTATAACGAAGAAAAAAATAATAGCACTAGTAGCAACGAGAATGAAAACGAAAATTCCACTACTAGTCAATTGAATCGAACCGTCAGTGAAATAAAACAAAATCACGTAAGAGTAGTTACTAATTTCGAGGAGGAACACATAATCTGTAGTTCACATAATTTCGATCCTCAGTACATTAAATTATTAATCGATTCAGGTGCAGAAATGAATCTCATTAAACTCTCCGCATTAAACGGACAGGTAGTTATTAACGAATACGAAAAACGAACTATCAAAGGTATCAATGAAACACCTATTTTTACGATCGGGACTATAGTTACGACTATGCAAATTAGCGAAGTAGGCGTCCTTGTAAAATTCGACGTCGTGTTCGACGATTTTCCAATAAACGAATCAGGTATAATCGGGCGAAATTTCTTAAAACAAAACAAAGTCATTATGGACTATAATAAAAATACGTTAACCATACCCGAACAAACCGGTTTAAAAGAATTATATTACCACCGCGAAGTAACTGTGTACTTCTAATTAAAAACGACGAAAATATTAAACATGACGCGATAACTATAAAAAAACAAGACGTCAACGAAAACGTTATTATAGCAAATAGCATCAGTCCGGTTAGCACTAATACAATAATAAGCAATATAATAAATATTTCGGAGGAACCTTTTATTATTGACGAGCTAACCACACGACATATTGAATGGGAACCGTATCATGAAACCGTACTTAAAGCATCCTTTGCAGATAACGACCAAACGGATCGCATAACGAAACTAAAAAACGAACTTAACACGGACGATTTAAACAAAGAGGAGCGCGATAATATTTTAGAACTCTGTTGTAATTACGCGGACCTGTTTTACTTGCCCGGCGATTATTTAAGTGCCACAGAGGTAGTGACACATACAATAAACACGCCGCGATGCACAAAACCCATTAACATACGTCCGTATCGTTTACCTTGGGCGTACCAAGAAGAAATCGAAAAACAAGTTACGGAAATGAAAAGTAATAATATAATACGCGATTCTAAATCACCATTTAACTTTCCATTAGTAGTAGTAAAGAAAAAATTTAGATTCGGCAGGGAAACCCAAGTTACGAATTTGTGTAGATTTCCGAAAACTTAACGAAGTCACCGAGAACGAAGCGTACGGATTGCCGAACTTGCTCGAAATTCTCGAATCTCTGGGGTCGTCTAAATATTTTAGTACTCTAGATTTAGCTTCCGGATATCACCAAATTAATATCGAACCATCTGATGTGCATAAAACTGCTTTTTCCACTAAATCGGGTCACTACGAATATTTACGTATGCCATTTGGACTAAGTTCAGCACCCGCTACTTTTACTCGCGCGATGAAATCCGTTCTTATGGGTCTAGAGGAAATGTGTACAGCGTATCTTGACGATATCGTAGTACATGGGTCCAGTCTAAACGACCACCAAAACAAACTCGAACAGGTTTTCAATCGACTGCGCGTGCATAGATTAAAATTACAACCTCAAAAGTGTTCTTTCTTACGGAAAGAAGTTATCTATTTGGGACATGTAATTAACGAAAACGGGGTGTCACCAGATCCTAACAAATTAAAATGCATTAAAGATTATCCCAAGCTTAAAAACGCGAAAGATATAAAATCTTTTCTAGGACTACTAAATTACTATAGACGTTTCGTCGACAATTTTGCGAAAATAGCAAAACCACTAACTTACTTACTTAAAAAAGACGTACCATTTACATGGACTGACAATTGCGAACATAGTTTCCAAGAACTTAAAAAGGCTTTAATGAACCCGCCACTGCTAGTCTATCCAGACTGGGAAGCAGGGAAATTTAACTTGTGTACTGACGCTTCACAATATGCCATAGGAGCCGTACTTTCTCAAGGGGACGTACCTAATGACCAACCTATAGCTTACGCGAGTAGAACACTAAACAAAGCCGAAAATAACTATAGCGTTATTCAAAAAGAATTGTTAGCCATCGTATGGGCCGTGAAATATTTTAGACCATATCTCTATGGCCGACATTTTACCATAATCACCGACCATCGACCTTTAACATACCTGTTTGGTATTAAAGACGCATCGTCTCAATTAATGCGCTGGCGATTACAGTTGGCTGATTACGACTATACTATAAAATACAGGGCAGGACCGGAACATTCAAACGCGGACTGTTTATCGCGTATCCGAGTAATACAAACCGATAAAACAGTAGATAATAAAACATTCGTAGAATTTCGAACCGCGGAAGACAAACCGATTTTTAATTCGAAAATTGTAGAGGTTAACGACAGCATTAGCAAGGCCATTGAAAGTGAAACCACAATTATACCGATACCGGGGGACAAAAAAATAACCCATTCCGATGTAAGAGGTATCGTAAAGAATGTCAATCCTAATAAAATACAATTTACGGACGAAAACCGGTTTTGTGTAATTTCCGATACGTTGCCTCTGATGATTTTCTATAATATGCTAAAAACACATAACACGCCTCTTGAACCAGAGGGCGTGTACCAAGCGATAGTAAACATTAAAACGTATTGTATTAACAACGACATAACCGCCTTTTCAACCATTAAATTAGACGGTCAGTCCTCTTTAACAAATTATGCACGAACCAGAACGATGTTCAGATATATCTTTAAAGGTACAAACATTGTAGTTAAAATATATAGTGGTAGACAGTATACAGAAGAAGAAAAACAACAAATAATTTACGAGCATCATGATTCGCCGCTAGGGGGTCACGCAGGAGTATCACGTACCGTAAAGCGACTCCAAATAAACCATAACTGGCGTAATATTAAAAAAGACGTAAAACGATATATTAAAAATTGTGAGCTATGTCAGAAAAATAAATCCCATAATAAAACAAAACAACCGATGTTAATTACCAGCACAGTAGTAAAACCGTTCGAACGCATTTGCCTAGATATAGTAGGACCATTACCAAAAACTTTATTAGGAAATATGTATATACTAACACTACAAGATGAGTTATCTCGTTACGCGTTAGCCATAGCATTATCGTCCACGGACGCACCTACTGTAGCACAAGCATTTGTCGAATGTTACGTATGCACATATGGTATTCCAAAGTCGATTCTAACCGATTGTGGAACCAACTTTCTATCCGATGTTTTTAAGGGCATGTGTAAACTACTAGACATTAAAAAGGTACAGACAACTGCTTGGCATCCACAAAAAACGGTTTTCTCGAACGTAGTCATAAAACGTTAAAAACGTATCTACGAAGTTTTGTCGATAAAGATAGCAACTGGGATAAATTGTTATGTTACGCAACTTTTTGCTATAATACAACTGTTCACACTTCAACTAATTTTACGCCTTACGAACTCGTGTTCGGTACTAAGCCAAATATTCCATCAGCTTTTAATAAAGACCCAGAACCACAATACAATTACGATAACTATGTATTCGATCTTAAACGTATGATGCAGGAAGCTCATAAAATAGCTAGGGACAATTTAATTAAGAAAAAAGAAACAAACAAAACTTACTATGACAAATCTCTAAACGAAATTGAACTTCACGTAGGTGACAAAGTACTTATTAGAGAACATAATAAGAAAAACGTACTAAGCTTTAATTGGCAAGGGCCATACGAAGTGTTACTAGTACATGACAACGAAAACATAACAATACAAAAAGGTAGACGCGAGTATCGTATTCATAAAAATAATGTTAAACGGTATTACGACGATGAACAAAGTTCAAGTCAATAAGTCTAATCTATATTAACAATCATTTAGTTTTCAGTTTTTTTTTTCTCTACTTTTCTATCCGCTACAATTTTTTTTTCTTTTATTTTTCTGTTTTAGAATTAAACAACATATTTTCCTAAAGGAACTTAGCGCCGTAATAGGACGCGAACAGCACAACGCTGATGTTTTAGTTCACGACGAAATACCAAATTGTTTATTAAAACATATCGATCTAGCGAACAAAAATTTACTTCAAACTTTTTCAGCCGAAGAAATTTTAAACATAACTAGAACACTAAACCATTTTACACACGACATGACAAAAAGCCAACGTCCACTTACAAAACCTTTTTGTCATTACTTGAAAACCTATATAGACAATGCCGAAGACGCAACAGACATATTGACTATGTTAGACTTACGCTTCTGTAATCTAGTCTTGTTCTAAACCTCTCAATCTGTTTCTTTCTGTCTATTATTTTCATTTAATTTTCTATTTCTACTTCATTTTATTTTTATTATTATTTTTTTTTTGTGTTTTGTTTTTTTTTTTTTTTGACATAAGTATTTTTTTTGTGTGGATAATGAATTATAGTATTCAATACGCAGTCATGGATTTCGAGTTTACGAATCTAGGGCGCGACAACTTAATTCTATATCAGGAGCATTAATGGGTCGACACTCGCCAGGTCTAGTTACGAAACTGGAAGGGCGCGCGTTGCTACTAAAAGAAAATAGAGTGGTTACGCCAAAAGAATGGAAAGACATGGTTCACCATTTAGTAAGAATTTTTAAAGACAAACCAAAAACATTGTACCCAGTACTTGCCCAGATATATGACTCGGACCACTCAACTGAAACTAACTTAACTAAAAAACAAATACTTAACTTAATAAAAAATTACGATGTGATCGTACTATGGGAGGGTAGTACAGACATCAAAATACTGGACGCTTTAGGGGCACCGCACATCGCTCTTTCAATGAGGGGATGGGACGTTGACTCCAACGGAAAATTTTACTTACAACTACTGTACGGAAAAACAATTATAGTTTCACATTATATCGGGGATATAGCAAAAAACGGTCGTGCGCTGTGTCTAACAGAAGCACACGGTCTAACTTGTGGAGGGGATCATGGGTGTATAGAAGCACATAACCCCGTAACCGATGTAATTTGGTCTGGATGCCTGTTTAGATATCTACGACTTAGATATAGTGTCCAGATAGATGACGCTATCATTGGTTAATTTTCTTTATATAATATACTTATTCATTATTTTTAAGCCAACTCAGCTTATATTGGCACTTTTTTTTATGGAAATGGTATATTATTTTATTATTTTTTTTTTATTTTTTGGTTTTATTTTACTAAAATACAATTTTATTTAATATTTTTACTTTTTGGTATATATATATATTATATATAAATACAACTTTCTTTTAGTAATAACTGATATTAGGTAGTTCATAACAATTTACTTTAACGATATAGTAAATGAATAATCAGTTTTATTAATTTCATAAACAACTTTCAGACTAATAATTTTAATGATACCGTTCACGTCGGGAACATTAAGATTCACAGACGAACATTTAACTCAACATTCCGGTATCTACTACGAAAATCGCGGACCGTTGAAACTTATAACTTCTCAATGGGACCTTACTGCATATATTAGTCTCACTAAATATAACGAACAATTTGACTACATAAATATTATGATTGAAAAAACAAAAGTATTATGTGTTACACATATGCATAACCCAGTAACAAATAACTTTAACTGTAACGGTCTACTTACTGTAGCCGATGACATAATTAACAATTTACAACATCAAAAGACACAAGTTTTAGATTCTATAGGACACGTAATTAGTAAACGTAATGCTCTTCTTAAATTCGCAGCAAAAGCAGCTAGGTTAATTTATGGAATATGTAACTTAGAATGCATAAAAAAGTTTAACTTTAACATAGGAGTAGCACAAAATACCTCACAATCTAAATTGATTAAAGAACAAATTAAAGTGGTTCAACTAAACCATGATATAGGAACAAACAAATATGTTAATATGTCATTAGAAATAAACGAATTAACAAATATTACAGATGAACAACAGGTTAAAAACTACTTAACAAAACATTTTATACAAGTTAATCTATTAATTACAAAACATATATTGGAAACAAATACGTTACTAGAAATAATACATCAAGCAAAGATAGGAGTTATTCACCCAAGTTTAATAACTCCACAGGAGTTATTAGAACACGTTAAAGATATTAAAGTATCATTACCAGGGGGAACTGATTTACCCACTGACTTAGTCATAACTAACATTTATGAACTGGTGAAACTCTCAGATATTGCTATTTATTATGCTAACGACAACCTAGTTTTTATAATTTCTTTACCTTTAATTTATCAAAATGATTTTATTTTATATAATTTAATACCTGTACCAGTATGTACTGGCAACGATTGCGTTTATATAAAACCTATTAATAAGTATCTAGCTATAAGTAAGTCTAAAGAACATTATGCAACCTATGATGAATTTTACTATACTCATTGTAAACACGCTAGAGACTTCCTATTATGTCCTGAAGTTAATCCTTTACATCCTCGTAACATTAGACCCACATGCGAAGTATTACTATTACAGGATCCACCAAAAGTTCCAACCAATTGTGAAGTAATGCATGTTCAAATCGGTACAACTATCTTTCATAAAAAAGATTCAAAAATGAATGGATATACGTAACCAACTATGACGTGTTATTCGTTACCTGTGATGAAGACAAGGAATCAACAAGCCATACAATCGAAGGAGTAGGAGTAATACACTTAAACGAAACTTGCAAAGGTTTCGCCACAAGAGACATATTATTACCAGGAAAAATTGATTACAGATCTGAATACGCAGATTTTAATCCAAAATCAATAATAGATCGTAACCAATATTCACCACGAACAGAGACTAACGGTTTAATGAAAGACTATCATGTAAAAACAAATAACATGGACGACTTACACTTAGTGTCTAACTCAAAAAATCAATTGGACAGTCAAAGCAAAATCAACATAGAAATCAAGGAAATTCAAGACATACAACAAATGTTTAACTATGCATTATATATAACCATAAGTTTTGTCGCTATAATTATGACACTGATGATAATACACAGCATAAAGACGAAATTAACGGAAAAATGCAAAACCCAATTTTCAGAACATACTCAAGAGGAAAGCCAAGAGCTTAATCCACCAGCAACAACAAATCAAAACGAAGACATAATTGAATTTCCACTTACAGCAAGAAATAGCCCGGAGCCCCACTATGCAAATTTACAACCTTACGGTTTTAAGTAAGAAAGTCGGGGACTTCCAGCTTCGAGGGGAGGAATGTAGTAAGCCGACGGAGTCGTCTCACTATTTTTTCTATTTTAACTCATTTACATATACTACGAGGTTCTTCACATTTAAATATTTTATTATCATACTCGTAGCGATACGTAATTAAATTTGATGGCAATTTCCAAGAATCAAAGCGTATGGGAAAACACAGCCACAAACAACTTTTTCTTGCCCTTTTGACAAACAAGCCATGCACATAAATCATAGATGCGCACGCCTTGGTATAATAGCACAACAACAAGTCCAATCCAGGGTTAAGTGTCTTGGGCGCAAAACCACTTTTGTAGCTACAGTGACAACATTCTATAACACACCTTTTTGTCCATTTCCTAGTCTCTATCATGTACAACCAGGGGGTACAGAGAACCATATAAATACAGGTCTCTGTCCGTCTTAAAATTTAGAATTAGTTTCACATTCGCATAGAGCTAGTCTATGTCCAAATTTTAGATTAACTTTTTCTCGGGCAGCTACTTAACGTGCTGTCCTCAAATTCTTATACACTTGTTTTATTGTAACAAATTATAACTTTAATTTTAATAAACTCTTGTATTAACATTGTGTCTTTGTCTCACTTTTAAAACCCGTAATCTTTTCTCAACAACTTGATCCAACTGCAGATGTCAAGCACTCATTTATAAACGATAGTGAGAGATCACTACAGCGATGACGCCGGCGACGGTGACCGCGAATGGGAAGAAAATTCGTACACGTCTTTCTTCATTATCACCGTGTCCTGCAACGGCGTCGGTGATCGCGTATGGGTCATTCCAGTAAAGTCCGGTACCAGTGACCGCAACGATGACGGCGACGGTGACCGCTACGATTA
>NW_026083422.1:0-29197 GCF_020184175.1 Aphis gossypii
GGAAATGAATTGAACGTTTGCAAAGATAACAAAGCTATTTCTGAATCCTCGTAAACATTTAGAGATGGAAAATAATTTGCAGTCAATACAGTCGACTTTCCAGTTAAACTTAGTGTAAGAGATTCATGCATTGTAAAAATTCAAGACATAAATGTCCACAGTTGAATGTATTAAAGTCTTGATAGTTAGAATAGTTATATACTATTTTAAAACTTTTTAAAATAACGTTGTATTCAATTGGTGGAGGTAATCGCCAAACTATCGAAATATATGACTTTATCTTTATTTTTATGAAACGCTACCCAATGGCTCCCGTCACCTGAAGATATGTCTAAGTTTAATTGCCACATTCAATGACGTGCGGTTTTTTAGGTAAGCTATCACGTGAAAAGACTCCACGGAAATGATTGATTTTCAACTTTTTACGTATTTTATAATATCTTGGTCGAAAGCGGTCTGTCAGGTAGCGTAATCAATTATTATTTTTTTTTCTCAACCCATATTGTTTAAATATAAACCATTGCCTTTTTTTTCTTTTGAATTTTGAATTATTTACATTACAGCGTTGATAAGGTTATAAAACCGAACTTAACTAAGAAAAATTCTATTATAATTTTTGATGATGTTATGTGTCCACAATCATAAATGGTCAGTCGTTGTAAAACCTCTGTATGATCGAATGAAACATGAAGAAAAACAGTTAAACGAACATATAGCTAAAATTAATAACCTTAGATCTCCTCAAATTAACTTAACACCAATTAAGGATCATTTATCTAGTTCGAACGCTAAACGTAGTAATGTTAATGATGATACGACTATGAAAAACGAACCATTTTATTTTAATCCAGAAGCAAACATTTCTATGGTTACAGATCCCGCAGTTGAAAATATGTTTAATTTTACTTTAACACCGCAGCCTAAGAAAGGTTCAGGTTTATATAAAGATGTAATACCGCAAACACAATTAGTTTATTATGACGACCCGAATGAACTAGTAACTAGATTAAATCTTTTAACATCATCACAAAGTGTTGGTAATACTGGTGTTAATAATGAAATAATATCTATTTTAGAAGAATTACGCGAAAGAAATATTATAGTTTAATGACAACCTTAAAGAGTATAGCTAATGAGCTTCATCGACCAGCGAGAAAATATTTCCTAGACGTAGTGTAGTAACGCGGTTTATTGACGACCTCTGGCAAGCGATTTAATGGATATGCAATCTCATTCTAGACAGAATTATGGTTTTAAATATATTTTAGTTGTCATAGACACATATAGTAAGTACGTTTGGGTGGAAGCGTTGAAAAATAAAACATCAAAGGAATGTACAAATGGTATGTTTAATATATTGAAAAAAGCTCATCCAAAATTGTTACAGACAGATAATGGTACAGAATTTTATAATATTCAATTTCAAAATTTAATGAAAAAATATAAAATTAAACATTACAGTTCATACAGTGTTATTAAGTGTTCGATGGCTGAACGTGTCATACAACTCTTAAAAATAATATATATAAACATTTTACTGCAACAGGTACATGGAATTGGTATAATACAATATCGAAAATTATGTATAACTATAATAACACAAAACATAGAACAATCAAATGTACACCGAATGAAGCTCGAGCGGATACAAACAAAATAAATTTAATACACAATTTAATGATACATTATACAAACCAAAATTAAAAGTTAATGACAAAGTAAGAATATCTAAGTATAAACATATATTTAGTAAAGGATATACACCGAATTGGACAACGGAAATATTTACAGTTTCAAAAGTTTTACAGACAAATCCAGTAACTTATCAACTAAAAGATGGATCAGACAATATAATCTTAGGTGGTTTTTACGAGCAGGAAATTAAATTAACTGATTTTCCAGACACTTTCCTCGTTGAACGTATTATAAAAAAAGTTGGGAATAAAATGTTTGTTAAATGGCTAGGTTTCGATTCGAGTCAAAATTCTGGATAACATCATCAGATATTTTAAAATAAAGTTTTTTTTTTTTTTTTTTGTATGACACATTTTTATAATAAAAAAATATATACAAATTTTTTTATCAAGTAAAATTAATTATTTCACATGCTCTCCTAGTACTCCGTAGTCTATTTTTAAAAAACTTAATATATCCACAATTGATATAAACAGAAAGCGCTATATAGTAATAAATTTATTCAATGAAAAAATAATAAAGCTGTTGTATATTACCGCTCCTAGTGCTAAATTTATTCAATAAAAAATAATAAAGCTGTTGAATTTTGTATAATATTTCGCTAAATAACGCTGTATATACCTACTGATTGTTGAATCATTAAGTTTTTAATTAAATTATTTTGTGAGTTTGTAATGACCATACGCCAATGTATTTATCCCATCATTCATTATATATCTTTTATCGTCATTAGCACTGAGAACAAGCTTGTTCATTGTTTTTGAATGAACAACATGTTTATTCGATTGAATGAAATTCATGTTTCTGTGAGATTGTTTTTTCTCAACAGGTCTATGGTTGATAAAAGCATTTAATATCTCTATGTAATCAATAAATTTCATATGATTTTTATTACATATTTTTTTACACCTTTTGCTTTTTTTTCTACAGTATCATCTATGGTTTTATAAGCGTATAATTCGGTCTCAATGAAATGAATTCTTTAAGAATTATTGATTTAAGTTCGTCTTTGAAAAATCCTGGTTGGCTTTTATGAATTTCACTAAAGCAATAATGGTCTTTAGGATAATTAGATGTGTCAAAATATGGCAATAAATCATTTTTTAAATCATCGAAAAATTTTTTGTTTGAATGCTATATACCAAGGAATCTGTATCCGAATATAAAGAACTAATTTTTCTACCATATTTCTTTTTCATTACATTATAATGAAAATCATACATAAAAGTTTTTGAAACGTCTAAAATTGCAGATCCTACATAAATCGCCTTATCGAATTTAATAGTTTCCTTATGTTGATCCTAAAGTATATAGTTCTATCTTTAAAATTAGTTTTTGCCATTAATTTATTAGCTTTTTTTTCTGACGAAATCAGTTTTATAGAAATTCTTGTTCGAACATTCTCCATACATTTTCCAAAACACTATTAATTAAAAGCTTCCAGAATTCTTTTTCAAACTCGTTTTTAGCTTCTGTTCTCATTTTAGTACATAATTCAATGTACGATGCCATCCATTTCTTTTGAGAAAATCGGATAGCTCGATGAATTTTTACAGTTTAAGACCGTGAGAAATCGCTTGTTTTAAATTTTGTAATGAACAATATAGTTTTTTTTCGGTAATAGTGTAGTTAACAATTTCTTAACATTAGAATTTGGTGGACATTCGTTTAACGGTAAAAACGGGAAATCATTATGAGTTTTATGTAAATTTTTAGGGTAGTCGACATCAACTTCTAATATATATCCAACTTCAGAATCATCAGCAATTTTAGTTACGTCTATATTTAAGTCATCAACCCATTCAAAATCTTTAAAAGGTAATTCTGTTAACATAGACTTTCCATATAAATTTACACAATCAAGATATGTTAACCATGTAATCGGTTCGTTAGAATTATAATTCAATCCTTCAATATTTGGTATATTTGCTTTAGCATACCTTTTAGTTGATTGAGTTATTCCCCCACGAATTGAGTTCTCGATAAACAAAACATGTTAGGACATTTTAACCTTTCTAATTCGATCTTAGTATATTTAAGCATACAGTCATACGCAAATCCTGGAGCAGTCATATAATAAGCAGGATCTAGCTCAAGAGTAGATAAACATAAGTCTCTGAAATTTTCAAACACATCAGCTAGTATAGCAACATCAGTTTTTAAATAATGATCACTGTATTCACCTAATGTCTTTATATTAAACACGTTCCATACATTTTTCGCATGTATATAATCGTCATCAGTAATATTTTCATCGGTTAGAGTGCTATAAAATTTAAGCTTTGAAGGTAAAAAAGAATCATTAAGTTTACTCCAACTATCAACATATTCATAAGGGAAGACTCCTTTTCGTGTAACTAAATCTAACACTTCAATAGAAAATATTTTAATAGTTTCTCTAAACCTCGACTTATCTTCCGATAAATTTTTTGCTAGTTTACTTAATTTTTTCAGCCATAAAACGGTATGTATCAACAAACTTTATGTTAAATTTTGGTGCGATTGCTTTACTAAATGATATATATTTTTCAGATGAATTAGGTATAACATGAATATCTTTATCGTTACATCCAAGTTCTCGAATTATAAAGTGACTGTCATATGCTAGATTATGAAAGAAGATTGGTACAAATGATGGATTAGTTAGCTGAAAATTACATTTTACACAAATACATCGTCTAATTTCCAGTTATATGACAGTGATCTCGAACTTTTAACAAATTATTATCTTTAAAATTAATAAACATTTTTCACAAACCTTAGCTTTTTGAAAATTTTTTCTTCTTTTAAAGTCAATTCGTTAATTGGTAAATTAGTTTTATAAATATCATTAATTTTATTTCCTATATTATCATACTATTCATAAATTTTTTTGCGGCATTTTTACCTCTGTATATTACTACTTTTCTAGGAATTTCAAACTTTTTTATTAATTTTTTCGAAATAATATTATAGTCAACTTTTACATAAAACCCGTAACTCATAAGTTTATGTAAATGTGTGATATGAGTTTTTTTTTTTTTACCATTTTGAAAGAATTTATCAGGTTGTTTAGGTTTAAAATACATTCGAAGTCAGCGTATATAACAATTGGGATTCGTTGAGTTTTTTATAGTTTTTGAAATCGTCATCTCCTTTTTCAAACATTATAGGTCTTCCTAATTTATTTTTAATACACATTTCTTTATGTCTAATTAATCCTGTTTCACCCCAAAGTTTGCTTTTACACGGTTTATTTCCAAAACTTGTAAAACATCTCTTACATATAATCAATTTTGAAAATTTTTAGTTCTTTGGCTTCTAATAAACCTCGAGAAGTTGTTAATATAACAATAATGAGCTGTATTATTATCACCAAATAGAAAAAGATCAAAATGATTTTTTTTTTTTTCAATATTAGTTATACGTAATGGGTAAATTACATTATTATCATCTAAGCTGTAAATATTTATTGATACATTGTTTATTTTTTCAAATTTTTTTAACTGAGTTATAGGTGTTGGAAAATCGATGCATTTAAAATTAAACCCACTTTTTTTTTCTAACATACCAAAATATTTTTTGTTAAACCGAGATTTATTCAAACGATTATCGTACTTACTTAGTATTGAATACTTGAAACATTCGTTATCGTTATTTTTTACATTAATAACTGCTTTTTTTTTTTTATATGACTAGGTAAATCTAAATATGTTTTTCCTCCTTTAAGAGGATTAACTGTATTAATTCGTAATTGTATACAATCTATAGATTTAAGTGACCAGCCTGATTTTTTTGATATAAACTGTTCTTCCTCAGATAATAGTTTGTTAAACATTTTGTTTAATAAGCTATTAAAATTGGATGATTTGCATGCTAATACGTTTGTTGTTTTAAATGACATATCTTGTAGGTACTTCATTCGTTAATAGTTGTTCATACATGCTATCAACATGTAAATTAAATTTAATTGTTGACTGCTGGCTTGATTGTGTTAACCTAGAAATTAACATTTCAGAAACATAACTAAAAAATACATAGTAGTCTATTATTTCTTCCTTGTTTTTAACAATAAACGTTCTCGAACAGTTTTTAAATCGTTCAATTTCAACATAATTCACCCTTAACAGCTGATTCCATCCGTCTACGTTTAGTAATTGTATTTCTTTTCATTATGTAACTGTAAATAAATTTATATTAAAAAAATAATAATAATAATACATTTGTTCATATTCATATTCATATTCATTTCATTATATTATTTAATGTATATTATTATATAATAAATACCTATAGCAAAGTTTTAGAATAGTTTTAGTCTAGATTCAAAGATTCTAATTGTTTGTGCAGTGAATTTAAACAATTGCGTATACTTAATTAAGATTTAAATAATGCATATTGTGATTTTTCATAGTTAAGTTTAAGTTGTTTTTTTTCATCTTTTAATTTTCTAATTATTTGGTTTATTATTCTTATTTTTTCTTTGTGTATCTTTTCTTCTTCGTCTGCATCGGTAAAATTTGTTTCACGCCGTTCATACATTTCTTCAATTCGTAGTTTGATGAACGTAGATGATTCCATTTTATTATTTTTATTTTTGAAACTGTAAATGGTAATATTTTATTCAATAATTAATATACAGTAGAAGCCTATTATTAGAAACACGATTATTGATACAATCACGTTATTGAAACAAAATATGCCGGGACGGATCACCCGTATATTAGAACATTTAAAATAAATCGAATTATTGAAACAGTACATCGGTTATTTGAATCAATTAGACGAAGATTAGTAAACCTGTTGTTTCCGCTGCGTGTGGCTAAAACATGCGGAAAACATGTATCTCTGGTGATCTTTGAACTATGTAAATATAACCAGGTGTTTCCGCTGAGTCAATGCTAACATTTGGCGGAAAGAACATGTTTTTCTGATCTCTGGCCTATTGCTTACAATGCAGGTGTATTACTTAAATTAATACACATTTTCTACCTGATTTAATAATATAATGTAATAAAATATAATGCAGGTGCATTGGGGTTTACTACAAATTTAACAAATCGCTTATTAGAAACAATCGGTTAATTGACACATTTCACTTGGTCCCAAAGTGTTTCTTTCTAATATTTATTTTTATTTATTTAAAATAAGCGGCTTCTACTGTACTTTTGTAATTCAACGATAAATCACAGTCATCAAACGTGATCGGATTTGGTTTATACGAACGCTTGTTGAACGATAATAATGGTAAACGATACGATATTATTTTCTTCCTTTATATGTTATATTCAACTCGTATTATGCGATAAATTTTTACAGCACAGTTAAAATATTAATAAAGAATGTTGAACGTAAACATAGATACAAGTACCTACATAGTATTTTTTCAAACTTATGTGATTAAATGTATAATCACGTTCAACATTAATTGTATCTTTCACATAATAGATTTCAACGTTAATAATATAATCATATGAATTCATGGTTTTCGTAAACATAATAAGTTTTAATAGTTGTCATTTCATTCTTTTTTACGAAATATAATACATTATTTGAAATTTATACAACATTTTGTAGGTAGTAATTAAAATATAATATCTTGTAAGAATTATATTAACAATGTTCGTATATATAAAGCGTATAATTATAATAATAATAATAATAACCTTAAAGTGTTTAAATATAATAGGGGTAGATAAATATGGTTTCGATTAAAAAAAAAAAAAAAATAATAATAATAATAATAATAATAATAATGTTATTTTAAACTGTGTATAATTGTTTATCGTTAAAAGAATAGTAGCGATTTTAATATTTATTTTACTATCATTATTCAACAGCGTTTTTACAATAAACTAAATAACAATATAATTAACGTTTTAAAATGTATACATCTTAGAAAAAATTGTTTTATCGTTAGTTAAAATTTTAATGATGAGATATATTCTCATCATATCTAAAACAAAAAAACTTGAATATGTTACGGGTACAGGTACGACGTCAATACTAGCAGGGAATGGGTTACTTTCTAAACAAACTCCTTTTGTTAAAAACCGACCACATAATATACATTTTGTATAATAACAATAATCTTTAAACGCTTCTATATCTTTAAATCGAACAAACTGGTATATAGAATTGTAATAAGTTTGAAAACCGCCAGATCTTTCATCATGATAACATGCACTGCTACACCACTTTTGGGTTCCTACATTTTGTATACACAGTTCAACTAATGTATAATTTCGAAGTGGATCGGTTAAAATATTTAATATATCCTTTACCATAAATGGGTAATAATCTCCTACATATCTAAAGGTGATTTCTGGGTCAGTACGATAATATTCTAAAGATTCTAGAATATTGTTGATTTTCTATCCCGTGTATTGTTTGAAACGATTGAAGACATACTGTAATTTATATTTTTAAAAAACAGTTTTTAATTGAATATTGTACACGTATACCTACAATAATAATGTACATGTATTCGTTTGAATCATTCTATATGTAACGTACACCTATCTGTCTATATTTTTTTATAAAAATAATATCTAAACTAATGATATATACTTACATTGATATTTTGTGAAGTTGAAATATTTGAAAAAAAAAATGAACTTTTTCCGTGTGTGTTTGTGTTGAGCGTCGTGATGTGGTATGATATATTATAAGTTTGTGAGACCGTTGTTCAATGTTTACGATAAAACTGTTGATATTATATAAGTAAAAAAAAAAAAAAAAAAAAAAAAAAGTTAACTTAACTTAGATTTATAACTATTTTATATTTTACGTTTAATGATATACTTACTACTTACAATGTTCTTTGAAAAGTTGAAATATTAAAAAATTTCCGTGTGTCGTCTATGTGCTGAGCAGTGTGAGGTGAATGATATGATACGACACATTTACTCTCGGTACTTTTCGAAATAATAATTATTATAATTTAGGTTTGATTTAGAGTGGTGTGATCTCATTATAATAATCTACATATTATTTCCGTCTTATGAAATAATAATCATAATTTTGATTTGATTTAGAACGGTGTGATCTCATTATAATAATTAGCATATTTATAAAAACATTATATTCGGTGTCAAATAATAAAAAATATAGTCGCACATAATTTACCATCTCTATCAAACAATATAATTTTACCCTTTCCGTTTCAGTATGCTTCAACTGAAATGTATAAAATATATCACTCAATACAAATAGCAAGTCACTTTTAGAGAAAGTACGTAAGTCATTTAATAGCTACAAGTTATAACTGAATAAAAAAAAAAATGTCATTTGTTAGCTCAGTAAATAGTAGTAACGAAGAATCGATGAACGATAGTGATGTAAGTACAAAATAATATGTTTTTTATATAATTTATAATTATTGGTATTTTTGAAGATGACTAAGTACAATATTTTTTTTATTTTGTATAATACTAAACTATGTTGGTTCGAGGTATTATACTCGTACTTAAAGATATAAATAAATAGGTGTAGCGTATATATTTTTACTAGATTTTTAGTTACCAAATTTTATTTTATTTCAGAACGATTATAACAATATGAGTATGAATGATGAGGTTAAATCATTTAAATCGACGAAAGACATACGTAATAAAAATATAAAACAAGTCAAATCAAATAAAATAAAACAATGGCTAAAAAAGTAAGTAAAACAAAACATTACAGTAAAGTAAATTTTACATTTTTTTTTTTAGAATTTTCATATTTGGATAATATTGAAAAATTACTACAAAATGAAAAGATTGAAACTGATATCATAAATACTATTACGGTAAAACAAGATGATGATCTGATAAATGTTAAATCTCCAACTGATGAAAGAAGTTCCGAGTACTGACCACCATCAGCCACTATAAGATCAAAAATATTAAGAATGTTGATAGCAAGAACAGGTAATATAATATATTATATTATTTATATACGGAGAGACCAGGACTATTTTCGGATAAACGCTTTTATAACGAATGTAAACTAGTGAATGATATTAAACCATTATCCATACAAAGACGATACACATTGCTGACAACTTATATGCTCTTTATTATTTAATCACCAATATTCAAAAATGTATTAACATTATTCACTATGTCCAGCTATCCGCTTTACCCAGAGCCTAATATAATATACTTGTAATAGATTTTTTTTAATAATCATATTACAGTAAGATTAAAAAATAAAAAAATAAATTTATTTATTTATTTATTTATTTTTTTTTTTTTATAGATGGAAATATGCTGAATGTAGCCTTAAAGTAACGATAACCGATCAAACAAAAGATCAAGAACTTAAGAATAATTTAACAGAGGTTGTACAAAAAATATTCACGCGCTTTATGACTGATCCAAAGAGGAAGATAACAAGATCTAAATTATCAAAGACATAATAATGTATTTATTAATGACAGTAGAATAAAAAAAAAATTGAATATATAATAGGTGGTACTATGTAAAATAAAAAAATTTTCAGTTTAAATATACTTGTTTTATTTTTTTTATACCATCACTCACATTGTATATCAATTAAATATTATATTATATTATATTTTATTTATGTATATAAAACAAAAACTATATATAAATTACTGGTTAACAGCTGATTGAAAAAAAAAAAAAAAAAAAAAAAAATTAGACTACTAAGTCTTGTAATATCATATCTGATAGTGAGTTATAGTGATACTGTAATAATTCATACATAAAAGAAATATCGTTAGACTCCATATTACTATAACTTAAGTCATAATTCTGAATATATTGGTTTGTAAATTCATTCCGACGACAAGAAAAAGGTAACCCATTTACATCTGCCATAATTAGTGAATATGCCGTGTCAAAAGTCTTTTGATAACTTAACATTTTTTTTTGTTTTTCAATAATATATAAATCAATACAGTGTTGCAATTGTTTCAAACGGTGTAAATCGGTATGTGATAAAGTAATATAATTTTCATTAGAATGTAATATAATTGAAGACTGTTTCACATTAACAGAATAACTTAAATTGTCAGTTATTCTTACACGTTTACATCGAGTTTGCAGATTATCGATAATTGTTAGTATTATAATAATTAGTATTTAATATTTCTTATTTATCTCATAATTTTTTTTTGTTTATTAATATAATCTTTATAATTTGTTTCATAGTACCATGTAAACTTATATAAATACCTACTAAAAATTTGTTAATTAGTTTATAATACAATTAATATAATGCATCTTGTTTATTCTGTTTACTTATTATCATTAATTTTCAAGTTTATTTTTATTTTTTATTAATTGATAATATATCATGAGACTGTATACATAGTTACTAAAGTACATTATAATTTGTAATTATTATAATAAATTTGCAATATATGGTAAAATGTAAAGTTCCTAAAGTGTTCATAATTAAATTATTTTTATTTTCAATTCAAGTTACAATTTTTTTTTTTGCCTAGTATTTAATTATAAAATGTGATAAAGGTAAATTATTATAAGTTAAATTAGTTTATTATTTTTATTTTTAATTGTAAAATCTGTTTTTAAAACTATTATAAAATTGAATTGTTTAATATAAAAATGCTGTATCATATTCTTAATATTACAATCGACTAAAATAATGGTTGATTATGTTGGCTCTTTGATTTATTCCACCTACATCATCTTGTTGTTGTTGGTTATTTATTGCATTTATGTTAAGGTCACCTGAAGCATATTAAAAATAACATTGTTAGGTTTTAATATGCAACACAAATATAATATATTACCATTGTTAATTAATAATGACAAAGGATCATTTCCATCAAATACTCTTCGGGGATATCCAGTTCCATTTTATTTAGTTCTGATATTATAAAGTATATTATAAGTATAAAGTATATTACCTACTATAAGAACTGACACTAATATAATAAAACACCATAAAAAACAATAGTAAACTGTAACAGAAAATCTGATAAATTATAATTTATGATAAAAACGATTACAAGTCCTTAGCTAAGTCATGCTTAAATTAATTAAGCCACAGTTCATCATTGGTTTAATTTAAACCCCCCTTAAAATAATTTAAGATAGTATTTGAAGACTGTGCAACAAACTTAAATTTTAAGTTGATCTTAAAGTAGACTTAAATTTTAAGTGTAACTGGTGCAAACGGCTATAAGACAATATTAAGGGGGATGTCTAGTCAAAAAATATGTTATTCAAAACAAGACATAGAAAAAAGCTGTTTGTGTAAAAACTAATGAGTCGATTTCCTTAAAATTTGTACTAAAAATTTAAGAAATATATCATCTACCTACGTACGCTCTTTTTCTGATTTCTAATTTTTATTCCAATTCTTTTAAATAATTAAAAAACTACAATGAAAATTTTACGAGTGTTTAATAATAATATTTTCTTTTTGGTGATTGATATGATTTTTTTTTTAAAGAGCTTACATAGACAATATCATCAAGAATTAAAAAAATTTACTTGAAAAAAATCGAACAAATTTTAATATGTAAAATAAGTTATTTCTTTTCAAAATAATGTGACCAGCAGCTGGCGATTCTAGCGGCAAAAAACGATACTCTTTATAGGTAGTTACACAAAAATAATGTGTGTAAAACCGCAGTATTTCAAACTCGTAAACAATTCTAATTTTAGTAATCGATACGGACGTCATTACGGGAATTCGACAAAAGCGTACCTATGTTTATAGTTACTTACATATTATATTTTATAATTCAGGAATCGGGATACTGTGTTATTATTTATATTTCATATACATTCATTCATAGTTTCCATTTCGCGTTTGAAACTTGACTATTGCTATTGCTATAGTATAGTATAATGTCAGATTATCGAAAAGGTAAAAAAAGTCATTTAAGGCTTAGTGCTATCCGTAAAAAACGTAAGTATGTCGGATTAGTTAATTGGAGAACTGCACAAAAAGAAAAGTTAGTATCTACTTTATTAATTATTCTTCATACTTATCTTAACTAAAATATAACTTAGAATTACAATATCTTATAATTTTTACGATAGAGAAAATAATTTGGAATATGATTATGTTGTTGACCCGGAAACAATATCCGAAAATAATTATTTACACAATAAGCGCTTCTAATTCATTGTCAAATGAGGCTGCAATTGACAACTTGATGTAAGCATTAATAATATATTTATTTATTCATAATATTATTTATTTTTTATACACAAATATAAATTTATACCACTGCTGTGCTGCTGTAGTCTATGATATATAGCAATTAGTTACCTACCTATATAATTAATAATTATACATAAACAATAACAAATTTAAATTATTCGTGATATTGTTACCTATTATTATGCAATATTGTTATATCGAAATTTTATTCAAATAGATAAGTGAAAACTTTTCATTTAAAACATAATATTTAGCTCTGGAGGTGATATTACATACTTCGTTAAAATTCACAAAATTTGGAAAACAAAAAAAAAATGACGGAAAACGGGAATTTTTACGCAAAACCAGTTTCGACCGACCGAATCGATTTTTATATGGTTGTAATTCAACAACTAATCACTGTAAATACTTGAAATTTTCACCAAATATTTATGTTAATGTTATCTATGTTATTATTTATTCATGTATACAGTTAAATTTTCATTTTTTTGAGACTTTTTTTGAGTTGAAATTTTCGATTCTTATGCGAACTTTTTTTTGAAGTGTCAAAAAAAATTTTTGGATGACCAAAAAAATTGAAAATTTAATACAAGGTTCCTTATGAGTTGTTCTTATTGTAGCTAAAAAAAATTAAAAATCGTTAGTCACAATTTTTTTTATAAGCGTTTATAGTTCAGATTTTTACGAAATCTGTCGAAAACGCGAAAATTTGCAAGTAATTTTGAAGTTGAAAAATCATAAAATGTTTTGTGGATATACCTAAGGATTAAAAATACAACACTAAGTTTTCCATAGGTTTTTCTTCAAGTATCTATAGAGAAAACTCGAAGCATCGTTATAAGAAAAATTTTAAGTGCGTTTGAATTTTAAATTTTTACGAAATCGCGTAACGATAACGATTTATCCTCAAACGATTTTAAATATTTGTTATTATTCAACCTACTTATAATAATTATAATTTTTATAGCGATGATGAAGATAATTTACCGCCTTTAGCTGTTGAATATGGACCACCTAATCCTGCTCTTGATCCACTATTAAATCAAATTAAAGGTTGCTATATTATCGATGGACAACATTTTTTTAAAAAGTATTCGTTCATTAGAAATACATCTCGAACGGTGTGTAAAAAGTACTCAAGGATGGTTCAAATTAGTAAAAAGTAGATCTCGGGCACTTTTTTGGTATTTAGATTTTGAATGTCCATTTTGCAAAGAATGCCGAACTGTGACCAACGAACTATTGCATACAGATATAGAAAAAAAATTAAATAATCAGGAGTGTCATAAAAACTAACTATAGCTGAATCTACAGTTTGGGGAGTCATTTCGGCCGGTTCTGGATTTCGTCAATTGGAAGAAATATTTTCACATCTTGGAATAAAATGCATGTCAAATTGTACATTTATGAAATTAGAACAGAAAATTGGTGAAGTAAGTTAATATTCCCTACAAAAAAAAAAAAAAATAAAAATAAATTTTAATTCAATTTTTTATTTTATAAAAATGAAATTTTTAGAATTAGAAAACTGTATTCACGGATGAAATGATTCAAGCTGGTAGAGAAGAAAAAATGCTTGCATTACGAAACGGTGATGTAACAGAAAAAGGTATTCCATACATTACAGTTATTGTCGATGGTGGATGGTCACACAGAAGTTTTGGACACCGTTACACAGCATCATCAGGAGTAGCGTGTGTAATTGGTTGGAGAACAAAAAAACTTTTATATGTTGGCGTTCGCAATAAATATTGTTATACATGTGAGTACCGTAAACCTTAATAATATATCAACTGAACATGAGGTATGTTATAAAAATTGGAATGGAACATCCGCGGCTATGGTGTCTGACATGATTGTGGAGGCATTCTGTAGTAGTATGGATATTCATGGTTTACAGTATAGAGTAATGATTGGTGACGGGGATAGCAGTACTTTTAAAAAAATCAAAGAAAATGTTCCTTATGGACGACATGTTATAAAAAGAGAATGTGCCAATCACGTAGTAAAAAATTATACTAAAGCTTTGTTCAATCTCAAAACAAAAACAATTAGGAAAAAAAATCAATACGCAAAAAAAATACACCAAAACAAAAATCATGAATTAAAAGTGTTGGCAAGAATAGCTATAACATATAACTCAAACACAAATTAGGTGTAGAATCATAAAAGCCGATTTAAAAAATGGACCTAAACATGTTTTTAATATCCATACGCATTGTAAACCATATTATCGTAAAACATCAACTGAAAATAGTGTTAATATAAGCAGTTTAAAATTTGAAAAAATTATAAAAAATTAACGACGTTTTAAAAATGTTAGTTCAAAAAGCACCTCAACTGACCACAAATGATAGTTCAAATTTAGCAGAAAATTATATGTCATTAGTCGCTAAATTTTCAGGAGGCAAACAAATAAATAGAGATAATAAAGGGTCCTACACACACCGAAGTTTTGGTGCAGCATTAGACTTTCAATTGGGTCCGGAATGGTCATATAAAACATGGAAAAAAGTAGCTACAAGTCCTTATTCACCGCTTAAGATATTCGGTATGAAGAAAAAATTACAAATTGAATATAAGAGAAGGTCACTTATTAATTCATTCAATAAAAAAAAATTAATAAATGAAACAAAAAAAAAAAAAAATTATTTGAAAACAGGGGAGAAGAAGATTATGGCGAGTACTGTCAAAAATTAGACATGGACGAAGAGACTTTTGAAATAGAAAAAAAAACATTGTTATCTTCTTTAGAAGTAAACGAAAAAACACAACAACATTTGGAGCAAATTACAGTTGGTCAATCCGAAAACAATTAATGGTTTGAAGCTAGGAAAAATAGATTAACGGCATCTAACTTTGGTGTAGTATGTAAACGACGACCAACAACAAAGTATACACCATTAGTAAAAAAAATTTTGTACAGCGAAGAAATTCATAGTTATGCAATACAACATGGAAAAATAAATGAATCTGAAGCAATAAGAACATATGAAAAAAAAAGGTATAAAAATAAGGTCTTGTGGGTTATTTGTTGATATGCAATATGGATTTTTAGCTGCTTCACCTGATGGACTAATAGACGCCGATGGAATAATCGAAGTAAAATGTCTATATTCCTTAGCAAAAAAAGGTATTACTATTGATTTTGCCGCTAAGAATATTAAAACCTTTTAATTGAAGTTCGATGAAAATACACAAAAAATTAATTTGAAGGCAACTCATGATTATTATTTTCAAATCCAAGGTCAGTTACACATTACGCAAAAGTTGTACTGTGACTTCATCGTTTGGACACCATTAGAAATGTTCATAGAACGTATCATGATAAATGATGAATTTTGGTATAGTAAAATGAAAACTAATTTAGTGCAATTTTATCATAAAGCGTTGATACCAGAAATAGTTGATCCGAGATTATGTCGTAAAATGCCAATAAGAGACATTGAATAATATTATGATAATATACATTGTAAAAAGCTTTTTGTTCTTATTTAATGGTTTTTATAATTAAATGTAAAACAATAATACATGTATAGTAATAAGATAGTCTTAAAATTATTTATTTTTTAATAATATTATTTCATATAATATGTAAGCTAAAAATATTAATATTATGTAGAATATTCAACAATCAATGAGGTATTATACACACGATATAAAAAAAAATAAGTAAAAAAATTTAAAAATAAAAAATAAAAATGTTGTTTATAACATCTCTGCACATCTGAATAATAACTATCTCTGAATACAATAACATACTAAAGCTGTATATTGGTGACATGATTGGGGGAGAGTAGAGGTAAATCGACTGACGCGCGATCTCTGGTCACGAAAACATACTATGTGTGACTAGACATCCCCCTTAACAGGTACATCTTATTTATTGAATTCGTAATAATTAGGTGCAACATTAACTAAAAAAAAATGTTTGTTTATACATGTAGGTACACTAATAAGAGTCTAATACATTTAATATTGTAAGATAATTATAAAAAAAAAAAAATGGTAGGTACCTATTTATTTTTTAATTTCAATTATTATTTTTATTAGTATGATTAGGTACCTAAATATTTTATGCATTATGGATTAAGTTTTAAACAATTTATAAAGTTAAACACAATACCTAAATATACATTATTAGGGGCATACTAAATTTACACAATATATATTGAAATACATTTTAGTAAATATTATTTTAAGTCTGCCCACTCCTAAGTGTATAATTATAATATAATGACGTAACGCTAGCATTAATTATATATATATAACTGATGTATGAAAGATACTATGATTCAGCTAGTTTTATATAACCTTTGAAAATATTATGGTATTATCATCAATTCCCCATTCTTTCAACAAAGTTTCTGTAAACTCATCCATCTAGGTACAGATTTGTTGACTGAATAATATAGTAAAAAAAGTAGGTACTTAATTAAAAATAGTAATTAAGACTTACCTACGAATCATGCTTATAAGAGTATGTACATTATTCGTTATGTGGATTATATATTGAAATATTTAATAAATGTAGGTACTTACATATTATAATACAGATCAAAGCAGACAAATATGCCTACCTGGCAACAAATAGTTTCCAAAACCCTACAATAAACAACGTACCCACCAACGACATACAAAACTCCATCAAACAAAAAATCCTCTTAGCTTGGCAAAATCACTGGAACTCAATACCTTCGTCCAACAAACTAAAAAGCGTAAAAAAAACAACCAAAAAATGGAACACTCCTTCTAATTTTAACCGACGTCAAGACATAGCAATCACTCGCACTAGAATCGGACACTCCTTCCTCACCCACTCATACTTAATTAGCAAAGAACCTCAACCAATATGCGACACATGCCACACTGCACTAACCATCAAACACATAGTAGTGGAGTGCACAAAATACTCTTCAACACGCACCGACCTCAACATTTCACCCAATATAGCAGAAGCGCTCGCCGAAAATCAAACCTCAAAAATCATACAATTTTTAAGCATTACAAACCTAATAAAAAAATTATAAAACATTAAACCTGTAAAATTTATCTATTTATATGTATAATGTATAATGTATATAACTATATAAGTAACACTAAATTTTAAGAAATAAATTGTAATGTAATTTCATTGTCAGGCTAATAACCTTTGATGTTGAAGCCTAAAATGTTTAATAAAAAAAAAAAAAAAAAAAAATACAGATCGTTATAGATATGCGTCCAACACGTGACACGATTATACGATTAACAAATTTAAACTCACCAGTCACCAGGTTTACACACACACACACAGACTCGCAGTTAACAATTAATAACAATGTTTTATAGCACATTCATAAAACATACTCACATTAAATAATAATATACAGAAAGTATACGCACTACTCACTAGTCTGTAGAGACGGTCATGTTTAGATTGGTTATATTTCGATTTTTGAAAGATTATAATTTATAAGACAAAGCAAACAATATTAACAACACGATAACACCGATACAGTGGGAAAACCCCGTTTCAGTTATATTATTATGATTGTATTAACTATTTTTATTTAGTAATATAATTTTGACTATATTCTACAGTTAAATCAACTAAAATATTTTAACTAATTAAAGTTAGTTGATTTCACTAATTTGTTTAGTAAACATGTAGTAAATGCAACTAAAATATGGTTGATACAACTAAAATAATTTAGTTAATATTTTTTTCCATGTTGGTTAACGGTTTCCTGGTAGAATTCGAAACAAAATACAATTCATTAGACTTCATAGAATTCATAGACTTCGTACCTAGTATAAAGTCTATCTTCACACTTCATGATAACCTTGATATATCGAATGAATTTATCGATAGGCGATAAATATAGTAGCACTAAATCGATGAAAAATTATCGATATATCGTTTCTAAATATCGATATATCATATTATCATAGCCATCCCTACACACTTCGCAAATGAACGGCACCGCAAGGTGAGTCGCCCAAAAGCCGTGGAATACATACGACCGTGAAGACGGAACACAATGAACCCGGTAGACGGTCACATGTGACACAGTAAAAAGATGGCCGTGAAGTTGCCCCCCCACCATTGTAAGGGGGGCAACTTCACGCACATCAACACACGACTACTATTATTACGACGAGTACGGGAAGCGGCTTGCCGGGCGTCCAAATGACGGTCTGGACTTTCTCAGAAATCGTCGATTATTGTCGATAATAATGGAGATAATTGTAATTTATTAGGCTGTGTGAGTCGCGAACACGATTCCCCTTAAGATACGGAGACGTAGTGCAATATTAATTGAGATTTTCCATAATAGAAGGCGGCAGTTTGAACAATATATAAAATATAGATTCAATATACTAACAACTTTAAACTAGGTACTTTTAAAAATGTTAATAAAAGGTATACAATTACAATATATAATATATATACAACAAACATATATTATATATACACTAAAATAATTAATAAATTAGGTATTTATATAATTATTAATTTATTATCTACCTATCATTCTGCCATCATTTTCACATGATCTTATTATGTTATCAACAGTTACAGTGTCTTTCTCAGTAACAAGTAAATTGTTCTCAAATATGAAGTGTTGTTCTAAATTGTCAAGAGTTAAATTTCTAGATCCTCCATCATCATCATCATTATCCACTTATTGGTTATCATAAAAATATAAAATTAATATAATTCAAATTCTATAATTATATGATTATTATGATGAGTGTCGGATATTTATATTTTGGTAAACATAACTCATTATCATAATCATCATCTTCGCTAGATAATTATATGTCCTTTTTTTTATGGTGCTGATCTTTTTTTAGATAATCCTCTTGAAGTTTCTTTGGTTACTATTGCTTCTAGATCGGATGTTATTGTAGCTTGGTTTGCAATTGTTGAAGCAAGCTTAAAATCATTTATAGGTGTTAGGTTAGTTATTTTATTCTACATTTTTTCCAGTATTTTTCTGGATTAAACTGAAATCTTATAGGTGATGTTAATTTTACTTTATTATAGGAATTAGCTGGCCTCAAACACATATAGTTATTAATCAACCACTTGGTTAGAATAGCTTCAACGGTTTCTTCTACTGTAAATTTTACAACTATCCAATGCTCTAATGTAGACAATTTTAAAAATATATTACAATAAAAAAATAATTGACTGTGAATAAGCTATTATTTAAAGTTTATTATTGTTATTCAACTATAATTATTCATCTTATACTATACTATTAACAGTATTAAAAAAAAATTTATAAGTAAAATTGAATTTATGTATTTGAAAAGATCTATGTATGAAGTAAAGAATAAACAACAAATCCTGACTTATGTGGTAAGCGAATTAATTTTTGATAAACCTCAGATAATGGCCAACAAAATAAATTGTTTGATTGTTCAAACACTATATCTATACTAAATATAGAAGAAAAACAAGGTTCTGTATAAAAATCTGATATTAAATTGTTTTTTTTCCAATTATTACAATTTTATTTATCGAAGGACAAAATGCAAAATTTGATATCTCTACAATAAATTTATTTTTTAAAACACAACATGAATTCGCTAATTTAATTTTTAGTTTAAAATTTGAAAAATATGCTTCTTTGTACAGAGGAACAGTAGTACCATCAATCAATACACCTGTATGCTTACTTTTCATAATAACACTGACATTTTCATTTAAAAGTTCATTAGATTAAATAAGTGCTTCTTCACTTAGTCTTTTTAATTTCGGGAAGTAGTTTTCAGCTGTAAAATTACTAAATATATTTAAATTTACACATGTTCTTACATCATCAGTAAGGTGAAGTAAATTATGGAAATTATGTGATGAAAAATGAACCCCATACAATTTTTTAGTGTATAGAACAAAATGTTGAAGCAAATTTTCAGCATAATCAGTTTGAAATTTTAAATGATTATCAGATAAAAGGATACTAATAGCAACATGTAAAGATACAAAATGTGTGCATTTAGGTTCTCATAGTATATCTTTAAGTACTTAAGGCCCAATATACAAAAAGAATTGTCGAAACTCTGTTGTTTTAAAACGCTTACCTACTCTTTTAAAGACCTTGACTTTCTAGCTAATTCTAAAGGAATATATTTTATAAGTTTTAGCATTGAATCTGAAATTTCACATACTTGCTTAGATGAAAATTTATGGACTGGACGACCAAATACCCATATTGTTACAAGTAACTTTTTTACAACACCACATATGAGGTGCATATAATCAAGAGGAACTTCTGCGATTAAACTAATATTTGGTATTTTTTCTAAAATTGTTAAACCAATATGATGAAAAGGATCATTTTTACTTATGAAGTCAGCATCAGTCCTTTTAATATTATAATCAATTTCGGTAAAACATACATGGTCTCATTTATATATTCCTTTTCTTGTTCATATTTAGTACACGAGGAATTACCAATATGGCCTTTTATTTGACACTTGCTTTAGCCACAGCATCAAAAAGGTACATTTTAATAAAAAAATGTTTTTTTTTGCCAATTAAATACAAGCCATTATAAATTAGAACTATTACTTCATAAACAAAATTTTCTAAAAAAATATTAAATTCCGATGCTTTATCAAATCTATGGAAAATGCCTAATGTAAAAATGCATGGAATTATTTTTACATATAGAATAATGCAAATTATAGGATATAATTGACTTGATGATGATTTGCTAATAGGGAGACTATCTATATTAATAGTAGCTTATCAGGAATATTTTTATTTGCAATGTTTTTAAATAAATTATTTAATCCTTTTTCTATGCCAAAATGAAAATATGTTTCACTATCACTTACATACTTTACATAAATATGTCTTGGAGTCAGGGGCGGATAGGGCCACCGGGACACCGGGATTTTCCCGGTAGGCCGCTGCTTTTATTGACGAAAATGGGCCGATAAAAATATTATTAACGCTATTTTACAAATATACATGTACATTGTACATACATACATACATACAAATAAAAGTAAATAAATACTATGATACTGATATCCATATTTAAATCTAGCAATTATCATTGTAAGACTGAGCAGTGGGGAATTCCACTTTATTCTCACATCATCACGCTAACCACCGCCAAATGGTGTTATTTTGGAATTCCTGTATTATTTTTGTGCGTATTGACCCGTAGCTGCGCTGTCATCAACCAATATAAATAATAATTATTATTATCGAACATAGACGTTACAGTAAAATGTTTCCAACTATGCAATAGAGTATAGACAATCACAATCATTCACGTCATTTAGTTTTTGGCTTTCTGTTGTCACTGACCACTGTACAAATATTTATCAATATCGTACCAATCTATTTGGATTCTGGAGTTTAGACAAGTAAGTACATTTTCATATTAATTTACACTATAAACTGGTACACTCTTAATTATTGTAATTATTTATATTATTATTTTTGTAAATTGTAGATTGACCAACGTCACGCCGGTTACGCATATTTTCACGGCCCTCGCGTATATAATAATATGAAAAATATTAAGAAATGAAAAATACTTAGCTAAAACACTTTTACAAGATATAAAAAAAATAAAAATCTTAAAAGAAATTATAATAAATTTGAGAAATGAAATACTACTAGTTAATAAATATTATAATTTGTATGAATATGTTAGATTTCGAAAACAGACGTTAGCTTATCATCTGCATAGCAATTATTGTGTATTATTGAAAGATCTAAATTTATCAACAGAATATTTTAGTTTGAATCTAAAATGAATTTTTTTAAAAACTAAATACTAATTGTTTATTTAAGAATGTTATTATTATTATTTTTTTTTTATTTTAAAATGTTTATGATATGTATATACTATTTATTAAAAAAACAAAAAAAAAACATACATTTATAAATAAATATTATGTGTTTTTTATTATTTCAGTCTCATTATGAACAGAAATTTAATAACAAAAAAACAGCGTATGAACACGATTGGAAGTGGACTTATTGAAATAGAAAGATTTAGAAAAGGTTCAAAAACTTTCATAATTAAGAACTGTGAAAATTATATAGATTACAAATTATTTTTTAACTATATTTCACATGGGTTAATTTTAAAGTTAAAACAATCGTGTATTAAAACGTCGATCAAATTTAATTTACAGGTTGACAATACTTACATACGTCCTATAACCCATGATAAACAAGATGTGGCTTTTAAAACTTCGAATGTTTGAGCATGTAATTCATCCGATTTTGCTAGTTTGTTAAACACAAAGTTTGATAAAATATAAGCAGAAGAATCTGAATTTATTGCTTAAGGTTCAGGATGGACACTTGTTTCAATAGATGGGTTACAGTTGAGAATTAATTTAGTAAATCCATTCAAAGGAGGTACATATTTAGATTTACCTAAATTTATACGAGAAAAAAGGCCATTATAAACGTTAAAAATAACTGTTTTAAATATTCTATACTAACCACATATGATACGCGTTCAAATAAATCACGATTTAACCAAAAATATTTTGATTTTCTTGAAAAAAAAGAGAGAGTGGGTTAGATTTTAAATGTATTGATTTTCCAACACCGATAAATCGAATTAAAAAATTTGAACGTTTAAATAATGTTTCAGTTAATGTTTATAGTTTGAATAATAAAAGTACTATTTTCCCTCTATTCATAAATAATAAAGAAGAAAAAAATCATTTTGATCTATTTTTGATCAATAATCATAAAACATTGCTTTATTGTTGTATTAAAGATTTTTCAAGATTTATTTGAAGTTAGAAAACTAAAAATTGTTCTAAATTATTTGTAAGAGGTGTTTTACAACTTTTGGAAGTAAACCATGTAAAAGTAAACTTTGGGGTGAAAAGGGATTAACTGAACATAAAAAAATGTGTAGTAAGAATGAATTAGGAAGATCAATAATGTTTGAAGAAGGAAAAGAAAATAAATTCATATTTTTCAAAAGTTATAAAAAAACTTCTAGAATACCATTTGTTATTTATGCTGACTTTGAATGTGTTTTAAAACCTAAACAGACAAATGAATCCACAGAAACTAGAGAAAAATCTCAGGTTTCTCAAAATTATATCACACATTTACATGAAATTATGAGTTATGCATTTTATATAAAAGTTGACTATAATATTATCTCATAAAAGTTAATGCAACAGTTCAAAATTCCAACAAACATAATAATTTATAGAGTATTGATTCGGCAAAACAGTTTCTGGAAAATATGATTGATATTTCAAAAAAAAATAAATGATATTTATCAAATTAATATACCAATAATTACGTTGACTGACTAGGAGGAAAAAGAATTTCAGACAGCAAAGGTTTATAAAATATGTTTATGATCTTTTGAAGAAAATTAATTATATAAAGTTAGGGATCACTGTCATATTACTGGTAAATATAGACAATTTATTTATTTTAAATGTAATTTTGAAATAACCAACCCATCATTTGTTCCAATTTTTTTTTCATAACTTATCATATGATAGTCACTTTATAATTCGAGAACTTGGTTTTGATGATAATAATTAATAATATACATGTTATTCCAAATTCTTCAGAAAAATATATATCTTTTGGTAAAGGGGTTGCTCTGAGATTTAGTATAAATTTCGTTGATATATTCCGTTTTATGACCTCCTCATTAAGCGAGCTTGCAGAAAATTTACTTGAAGATAAATCAAGGTTTAAAGAAACTTTAAAATTATTTTCTAATAAAACATTAGATTTAGTCACACGAAAAGGGGTTTTCCCTTATGAATATATTGATAGTTGGAGTAAATTAAACAAAACTCGATTACCTTCAAAATCTACATTTTATAACTCTTTAAAAGATGAAGAAATTAATAATAATGATTATTCTCATGCTAAAAACATTTGGAAAGTATTTAATATTAAAACTTTGGGTGAGTATAGTGATCTTTATTTGAAAACTGATGTCACCATACTAACGGATGTGTTCGAAAATTTTAGAGATTTATGTTTATCTACTCTTAGTCTAGATCCTGCTCATTATATGACTGCTCCAGGATTTGCTTTCGATTGTATGCTTAAATATACTAAGGTTAAATTAGAAAAATTAACTGATTATAACATGCTTTTATATTTTGAATCCTCAATCAGAGGGGGTATCTGTCAATCAGTTAAAAGATATGCTAAAACAAACATACCAAACATTTAAGGTTTGAACTATAATCCTGATAAATCAATTTCATGGATTACATATCTTGATTGTGTAAATTTATATGGAAAGTCGATGTTAACTGAGCTACCTTTCAAAAATTTCGAATGGGTTGATGACTTGAACATAGATGTTACTAAAATTCCTGATGATTCAAAAGTCGGATATACCTATATTAGAAGTTGATATTGATTATCCTGAATATTTACATGAAAAACATAATGATTTCCCGTTTTTACCTTTAAACGAATGTCCTCTAAATTCAAAAGTCAAAAAATTATTAACTACTTTATCATCAAAAAAAAATATATATATTACACTATAAAAATTTAAAACAAGCAATTGCTAATGGTCTTAAATTAGTAAAAATTCATCGAGCAATCAAATTTTCACAGAGTTAATGGATGGCCTCATATATCGAACGATGTACGAGAATGAGGAGAGAAGCTAAAAACAGATTTGAAAAAGATTTTTGGAAGTTATTAATTAATAGGGTTTTTGGTAAATGTATGGAAAATGTTCGAACTAGAGTTTCTTCAAAACTGGTTACATCAGATAAACAAGCAAATAAATTAATGATGAAAAATACTTTTAAAGATAGAACTATATACTCTGAAAATCTTATTGCTATTCATCAACATAAGGAAACTATCAAATTCGATAAAGCAATTTATGTAGGGTCTTCAATTTTAGATGTCTCGAAAACATTTATGTATGATTTTCATTATAATGTAATGAAAAATAAATATAATAATAAAATACGATTATTGTACTCGAATACAGATTCGTTGATATATAATATTCGAACATTTAATTTTTTTTGATGATATTAGATATGATTTATTTCCGTATTTTGATACATCAAACTATCCAAAAGATCATTATTGTTTTAGCGAAAATCATAAAAATCAACCTGGTTATTTTAAAGATGAAATGGGAGGAAAAATTTTAAAAGAATTTGTTTCATTAAGACCAAAATTATATGCTTACAAGACGGAAAACAACGATGAGGTTAAAAAAGCTAAAGGTGTAAAAAAATTTGTAATTAATCAACATATATATTTTAAAAATTATATAGAAGTATTAAATGCGTACATAAACCATATCTCTCTTGATAATAAACAAACTTGTAGAAACATGAATTTTATTCAATCGAATAAACATGTTGTTCATTCTAAAACAATGAATAAGCTTGTACTAAGTGGTAACGATGATAAACGTTTTATAACAAACGATGGGATTAATTCACTAGCATACGAACATTATAAATTAAAAATATTATTATTCTAATATTCACTATGTTTAAGAAAATCGATATTAAGTATTTCTAAATTTAAATTATTATCATCAGTAGGTTTTTTTTCCACGCTATCTAGTGATAATAATTATTTCTAAATTTAAATTATTATCATCAGTAGGTGTTTTTTCCTCGCTATCTAGTGATAATAATTATTTCTAACATGAAGATTAGAGATAAGGAGACCAAACTCCATATACAAAATATGGCCCGACAAAAGTCGCACGGTTATTCTGCCACCAGGAGCGCGTCGTTCGATTAGAGGGCTATGTTTTACCACATATTATATGTATTTTACTATAAATGTACGTTATTTTTGTATTTGAATGAAATATAAATTATCATTCATTACTTATTACCTGCTTATATTTAAGTATACTTAAATATACAAGTAAAGTTCAAAAGGTGTTTCCTGTAAAAAAAGTTTAAAATTCAAAATATTATATATAATATATAAATAATAATAATATAATAATTGATTTTTGTTGTTTGACATCTAAGCATAACCAGTATTACACCCTGGTACAAAACAGCACTTAACCATTTTTAATGTTTAGGTAAAAAAAATAAAAAATACAAAGTACTCTGGTTTTATGTATAATTATTGTATTTAAATAATCAAACAAATACAAAATAATAATACAAATTATTTGAAACCTTATCATTGTCTATTTAAAAATTTAATATTTTGATTAATTCAATAATAAATAATCATATGGAAATCATCTATGTTCATGTGTTTAATAGCTATTGAAAAAATTATTGTAATAGCTATTGTAAAATGTAGGTTCGATTAGAGGGCTACATTTTACAACTATAGGATGTAGACATGTAGTATTATTATACTATTTATACTATATATAATAGGAATTATGTATGTTTTTCGAATTAATCATGATTTATTATTCCTTGCAAATAATTTATTACTTTATGATTTAGATCGGATCTAAAACATATTTACAGAATTAGGGGGATATTGGTTAAAATTGATTCAATAATAAAAAACAAATATATTATTATAATTAGCTATTAAACATATGGACATAGATGATTTCCATATGATTATTTATTATTGAATTAATCAAAATATTAAATTTTTAAATTTTTAAATAGACAATGATAAGGTTTCAAATAATTTGTATTACTATTTTGTATTTGTTTGATTATTTAAATACAATAATTATACATAAAACCAGAGTACTTTGTATTTTTTATTTTTTTTACCTAAACATTAAAAATGGTTAAGTGCTGTTTTGTACCAGGGTGTAATACTGGTTATGCTTTAGATGTCAAACAACAAAAATCAATTATTTAGGTATATTATTATTATTTATATATTATATATAATATTTTGAATTTTAAACTTTTTTTACAGGAAACACCTTTTGAACTTTACTTGTATATTTAAGTATACTTTAATATAAGCAGGTAATAAGTAATGAATGATAATTTATATTTCATTCAAATACAAAAATAACGTACATTTATAGTAAAATACATATAATATGTGGTAAAACATAGCCCTCTAATCGAACGACGCGCTCCTGGTGGCAGAATAACCGTGCGACTTTTGTCGGGCCACTTTATAAACGGGCGGCTCATAGGAGTTTGGTCTCCTTATCTCTAATCTTCGTGATTTCTAAATTACATGATTATCATCAGTAGGTGTTTTTTCCACGCTTTCTACTGATAATAATTATTTCTAAAATTTAAATTATTATCATTAGTAGGTGTCGTTCAAAGTGAAAGGAAAACATTATATGAATAACTAAAATAATTTAATTTAATACTGTTTTATTTTTATTTTTATAAAAAGGTAAAATATATATATAAAAAAAATTTATTTAATAATATCTTTCGATAATATCCATGAATTATGACTGGAATCAAAACCTATCCATTTAACAAGCATTTTATCTTTAACTTTTTTTATAATACGTTCAATTAGAAATGTGTTCGGAAAATCGGTCAATTTAATTTCTTGCTCATAAAAACCACCTAGAATTATATTGTTTGATCCATCCTTTAGCTGATAAGTTATTGGTTCTGTATGTAAAACTTTTGAAACTGTGAAAATTTCTGTTGTCCAATTCGGTGTATATCCTTTACTAAATATATGCTTATATTTTAATATTCTTACTTTATCATTAATTTTAAATTTTGGTTTATATAATTTTTATTTGCTTGTATATTTGATTTGATTTTACTTGTATTTATTCTAGCTTCATATGGTGTACATTTAATTGATCTATGTTTGGTATGATTATAATTATAAATCATTTTTGATATTTTGTTATACCAATTCCATGTACCTGTTGCAGTAAAATGTTTGTACATATTATTTTAGTATTATTATTAGTTTGTATAACACGTTCTCCAATTGAACACTTGATAACGCTATACGTACTATAATGTCTAATTTAATTTTTTTTCATTAACTGTTGAAATTGATTATTATAAAATTCTGTACCATTATCTGTTTGTAATAATTTTGGATTAGCTTGTTTTAATATATTAAACATACCTCTTGTACAATCTTTCCCTGTTTTATTTTTCAATGATTCTACCCATACATATTTCGTGTATGTATCTATAACAACTAAAATATACTTAAAACCAAGATTTTGTTTAAAATGAGACCGCATATCCATTAAATCAGTTTGCCAAAGGTCATCTTTAAATCGCGTTATTATTCTACGTCTTGGAAATACTTTTCTTGCTGGTCGATGTTGCTCATTAGCTAAACCCTCTAATGTAGACATTAAACTATAATATTCCTCTCACGTAATTCTTGTATAATAGATATGATTTCATTATTTACACCAGTATCACCAGAATTTTTGGACGATGTTAAAAGATTTAATCTAACAACTAATTC
>NW_026083423.1:0-28938 GCF_020184175.1 Aphis gossypii
TTACATAAAACGTATACCAAATGTCTAAGCGAGATATCGCATTTGAACTACACAAACCTGCTAGAAAAAATTACATAAGACGTATAGTTAATGTGTACGGAAAAAATGATCTATGGCAAGCTGATCTGGTTGAAATGATACCATATTCGAAAAAAAATAAAGGTTACAAATATATTCTATGCGTCATAGACTGTTTTACGAAATTTGCATGGGCGATAGCATTAAAATCAAAAACTGCTAAAGAAGTTTCAAATGCAATGTCGAAAATACTACCTACTCAAACGTTCACCAAAACTACTACAGCTTGATAACGGCAAAGAATTTTATAATACAACATTCGATAAATTGATGAAAAAGTATAACATACACAAATATTCAACGTATAGCACCATGAAAGCATGTATTGTAGAACGCTTCAACCGTACATTAAAAGAAAAAATGTTTAGAGAGTTTACTGCACGAGGTTCATACAATTGGATTCTATTTTACCTTCATTGATTAATGAGTATAATAATACAAAACATAGAACAATAAGGATGACTCCGACACAAGCTGATTTAGATCCAACATCAGTTGAAATAAAAACACGCAAAATTATTAATTGAAAAAATAGTTTAAAAATTGGTGATTACGTTCGTATAAGTACATATAAAAGTGTATTTACAAAAGGTATTTACCAGTTGGTCTGCGGAAATATTCAAAATTATCAAAATTAATCAAACCATGCCTATTACATATCAATTACAAGATTATACAGGAAAACCAATTGCTGGTTGTTTTTACTCTGAGGAATATGTAAAACAAATTACCCAAACGAATATTTAATCGAAAAAAATTATTCGTAGGAAGGGGACACAGATATTGTAAAGTTGCTGGGGTTTGACAATACACATAATAGTTGGATAAATATAAGTGACACTAGAAAATAACTTTAGTTGAGTTTCTACTATGAACGTGTTCGGTAGTTCTCAGTCTGGTGAAATAAAAAAAATTAATTCAAATCTTGAACATTCGATTAAATCATATTCGGATAAATTAAATAAAATTGAACATTTAATTGAAGAAAATCATACATCTATTCAATTACAAGAAGAACAAACAGAAAAGTTGGATTAACGTGTTTAGATATATACAGGCATATGATAAAAGCTGAAGTTACATTACAAACTATTCTAGAAGCTGTAAACGATTTGAAAAAAACATTACCTGCTATACATAGTCAACTCAATACTATTGAACTTATTTTAAAGACAATCATAATGTCTACAGGCATCATTGACATTCAATACATTCTTGGAGCGAATAACAAATATATGATTAAAGAGATGTCTATTGTAGACACAGAAACATGGGCTACTCAACACTGGATTTTTAAAAATTCAAAACCTAATCAAGATAATAAATGTCGAAAAACTAACAAGTGGCTACAAAATGTTCATCAGCTATCAATAGATTACGGTGATATTGAGTATGAAGAACTTGGCAGAATATTGAATTCGTTAAAGTTTGACTGTATTTACACCAAAGGCGAACAGAAAAAACAACTACTTATAGAGTATATACCACACGTTGCAGTTATCAACATTGAAGACTTGGTTTGTCCTCGACTGGATCAAATATGTGATGAAGAAAATTTACCTTGTTGTATCTTTCATAAGGACTTAAATCCTAAATAATGTACATTTTATAAAGTGTTTGCTTTAAGAAAATGGTTTGTAAATAATTCATAAAAATTGTAATCATGTTTTTTTATTTCAAATAAACAACATATTTATTTATTTCAAAATTGAGTTTTATTTCTATACCATACTAACTATCAAAGAAAATAGTTTAAAGTAAAATATACAAGTACAAAAATATGACATAGGAAAAATTATACATACAGAAATAATCTTTACATATACTACTAACTATCAAAGAAAATGGTTTACAGTAAAATATACAAGTATAAAAATTATACAGAAATAATTTTTCAATTCAAAATTGAGTTTTAATTCTATACCATACTAACATTCAAAGAAAATGGTTTAAAGTAAAATATACAAGTACAAAAATATGACATAGAAAAATATTTACAAAAATTAAACAAGTATAAAAAAAATTATACATACAGAAATAATCATTACAAATATATAACTAACTATCTAGTTCTGCTTCGAGTTCCTCCCTATAAATTCAAAATTATAATTAAAAAATAATTAAAATATATATATATTTATATACTCACTCTATAGAATAGTGTCCATGAGCTAGGGTATGTACTTTGTCTTCAAGTATAACCCTTTTATCATCAAAACTGTTATAAGTTAATTTATCGGATTTGATGGTCTTTAATTGTGTTTGAATGAACGAATAGAGACGTTTGACGTGTTACTTCCAAACTGGTATCACCAAACAAACACCGTTTATGATCTTGAAAGGTCATATGGTTTCTAACAACATGTCCACGGATTCCTTTTGCTTTGATTTTCTCCTTATCTTCTAAAATGTAAGCGTAGGACTTTGCACGGAGAGCACAAAACTCTCTCATAATACGTCCATCGGTTTCATCAGAAAATAGCCCAGGAATCTTCTTTCTCTCAGCAATGTAACACGGGTGATCACGGGGTAGATTTGCAGTGTCCATTCGATTCAACAAGTTTGGATTGTTCAACAGATCATTGTAAAAATCATCAGTTTGAACTTTGAATACAGTACACCAATGAATCTAAAATAATAAATTAAATTAATACCAATGAAACTAAAATAATAAATTAATAATAATAATAATTTACCTGTATCTGTATACATGAGCTCAATTTTATCATCATAATGTTTCTGCATTACGTTATAGTGATAGTCATACATTAAATACTTGGAAATTTCCAGCACTGCAAAACCTGATAAAAATTTAAAATATTAATATGACAATAAAAAAATTAAAATGTTTATATTTACCTATATAAATAGGTTTACAAAAATCAATGATTTTGTTTTCTAATGCAACTGCATTTAGAGTTTCATTGTATGTGGTACAGTGTTTGAATGTTGACTGATTTATCAGTTTTTGTAAACGACGATCACTAGACACCAGTTCCATTTTTATTCTTTTCCGCATAGACTCCATGGTTTTCCCAAAAACCGCATTATTTAAAAGTTTGAAAAAGTCTTTTGCTGCTTTTTTTCGCATCTCTGTGTTTAGTGCTATGTATGGAGCCAGCCATGGTGATTGATTAAACTGAACTACTCTATGAACCTATAATAAAAAATAATTATATTATAAATGTAAAATAAAAACATTTATACATTTACTTTTTCAACTATGAGTCCATTGGCTATAGCTTGTTGGAGGTTTCGGTAATGAATAATATAGTTTTTTTTTCGACTGAAGTGTTGCCATGAGTTTTTTACTTTTGAACCAGCTGGGATACCGTTTTGTGGTAGGAAAGGTAAGTCGTTGTGTTTATCATGGAGTTCTTTCGGATAAGTAATGTCAACTTCATATATCCGTCCGATGGGTGATGTATCGTTCAAATCATTCAGCCCTTCTAGTTTAGGTTCAACCACTTAAAACCACCATAGGGCATGTGTTGTGACATTGCCCAACCGTATAGATTATTACCTAAAAAAATAAATTAATATTAAAAAAATAATTAAAATATATGTATATGTATACTTACAATCTTGATAAATTAACCATGATTTGGCCTGTTGGATCATAATCTGGGGTCTTTTCATTATTAGCTTTAGCATACCTCATACTTGCTTGTGTCAAAACCGCCTCGAATTCCTATAAAAAATTTATATATTATAAATGTAAATTTTTATATATAATTATTATTATATTACCCTTTTCAATCATCAACAGCATAACATACTCTGTGAGTAACTCTAATTTGACTCTGGTATATTTAACATACAATCAAAGGAGAATCCTGGTGCTGTATAGTAAAAAGATGGGTCCAAACAGTATGTGGTTAAACATAGGTCTCTGAAGTTCTCAAACACGTCAGCCAACAATAAAACATCAATTTTCAGATATAGATCACTGTATTCACCCAAAGTCTTGCATCCAAAGTGACTCCAAACAGTTTTTGCATGTTCATAATCTTCTTTTGTATATTTGATTCTGCTAGTGTACTGTAGAAATCTGCTTTCTCTGGTAAATTGGTTTGCTCCAGCTTGTTCCAACCATCCGTATACTCATAAGGGTAAACACCTTTACGAGTAACGAGTGGCAAGTCTGCGGTATTAAAATGTTTAGCTGTTTCTCTAAACTTTTCGAACCCTGGTGTTAATAAATTTTCCGAGAGTGTTGATAAACTTGAAGCCATAAATCTTAATGTGTCGATGAACCGTATTGAAAAGTTGTTGGAAACGTGTTTTGAAAATGAGATGAATTTTTCTTCACTGTTTGGTATTACAGAAATTCTTTTCACATCGAGACCGAGTTCAGTTACAATAAAATGTGCATCATAATTCGATAAATTGTAAAAAAACATGGTACAAAATTTGGTGTTTGAAGCTTGAGGTTGCAGGTATTACACAATGTTTGTCGAAATTTACCCGATAAGTGACAGTGATCAGCAACTTTATGGTTTCCCACAGAGAAACCGTTTTTACATAAATTACATGTCTTACATAAATTATGTGCTTGTTGTTGTTCTGCAGTAAAGGTTATGGGTATGTTGGTTTGTAGTAATTTTTCAATGTTTTCAGCTATTTCAACGATACTCTTCACAAAATGTTCACCCACATTCTGATTATCTTCATTGCCACGAAAAATTATAGGTGAAGTTGGAATATTAAATTGTTCAAGCAGTTCTGCGGGAACGTCGTTATTTGCTTTAACCATAAAACCATAACTCATGGCCTCGTGTTTTTGAATAGCTTTTGTATTGTTTCCACATTTTTCATCTGATTTTTTTAGTAGTGCTTCAAAATCTGCATATATAACTATCGGATGTCGTTGAGTTTTTTTCCATGCGTCGAATTCTAACATCGATCCAGGAGCAGGCATTCGAGGTAAAATTGGTTTATGTGTTCCGCATATTAACTTGTGTTCTTCAAATCGTATGCGCTCATTTAATTCGTATTTATTAATATTTAGAGGTTCGAACGATGTAAAGCATCGTTTACAAAATACAGCACGTCCATTATGTTGGGTTTTCTGTGATCGCACAAGTCGGGAAAAATTAGAGATGTAGGTAAAATGAGAATTTTCATCATCGGTTATTAGTAACAAGTCGAAATGATCTGTTTTTTCTTCATCTACCACCTTCAGTGGAAACACTTCATATTTTGGAAATTTTTGCGGTGGTTGGAAATGTTTTTCGAGTCCGTAAACATTGACAGTTACATTAGGATTATTTTTTTCGAAAATGTTAACCTGATGTAATTTTGTCGGGAACGTGATACCAGAAAAATTATATTTTTCTTCGTGCGTTGTATAATTTTCTATACGTTGTTTATTTGAACCTGTTACGTGTTTTGCTAATATAGCCCACTTGAAGCACTGTTGGTCTGAGTTTTGAGGGTTGATTACAGCTTTTTTTCTTTCAATGAAATCAGGTAACGGAATATAAGACGATGCGCTCATAGGCGTATATTGATAAACACCTAATAATATTCCGTCAATACACTGTAGCGTATAACCACTTCCCTTGCTAGAATATTCGTCTTGTTCAGCCATTAATTTTATAATGCCTTCTTCAACAATTTCCCGTACACCAGTTTCGGCAAAAATCGGTCTAGCTGAGGTCTTAAATGAACGGTTTTCTGATGTATTATCAACATTTGGAATATTGTATGTAGCTTCCAGCTTTAAATTAAACTTGATCGGATGTTTAGACGCTTGTGATTTTAGTAACTCGACTAATTCAGATTTAATCGAATTAAAAAATTCAATATAGTTTTGAATATTTTCGATATTTTTTGCGTAATACCATACGACTTTTCTATTTGCAGAAGACGAAATTTCGATAAAGCCGGGAGACTGTACAAGAAGTAAACGTGCTTTTTTAGCTTTGATAGCAGACGTAGTGTTTGCGGAAGAAGTACGTTTTCCGTTATCGGTTGTAGTGTAAGAATCTTTAAAAAATAATAAACCTAATTAATATCTAAAAATGTGTTGTCGAAAATGTCGCGAGTGATAAAATATAAATACCTGTATTAGCGTCTAGCATTTCATATGCGTCCATTGCAAGCATACAAATATCGTCATCAGATAACATGTTTGAACCACCAGCCGGTATATCTGGAACAGTTATTTGTGGTGTTATCTGTATATCTTCACGTGCGGCGGGTTGACGATGAGCAGGCACGTTAATGATACCTTGAAAAAATTATTATAAATTAATATAATGAATGATGAAAAATAATATTATATAAATACGTACCATGAACATTTTTATGGTGTCTATTAAGATCTGACTTGTATTTAAATGTCGTTGGGCAAATAGTGCACGGGAAACGTATACCGGTATGTGTTTTTTGGTGTCTATTAAGATGTGACTTGTTTTTAAATATCGTAAGGCAAATAGTGCATTGGAATCGAATTCCGAGATGAGTTTTTTTATGAGTCAACAAATTACGCTTCGCGTTAAAAACCGATGGACACTTATCGCATTTAAACATGTTTAAATAAAGTGTTTAAGCGCTTGGAAAAATTGTTAATACTGTTGTGTGAAAACGCGGAGATAATACGTACGAAATGGTTGTCTAGAACAGACTGAACGTACATCGACGGGTAACGGAGCAAGTGTCTTAGCATTTGGGGCGGTGAAGATAAATTAAGCCAGGGTTAGGTAAAATATTATTTGGGAATTAGGTATATCACTATAGATTTTTAACTATTTTGGGTATCATTGTATTGAACAGAGCATCGATAAAATTCCTGAAACTGACCTGCACGTGTCGAGAATAGACCGGTTGGGACAGGACATTTTCGATAACAATAGAATACACTAGTGTTTTTCGATCAAATAGTCTCGTAAAACCCAACGACGTATTATTTAATTTGTAACACATTTTATATATGATTTATATAACTCACCTAAAGATATGATTGTATGTTTTTCACCATATCTCCTCCTCGTCATAATTATCGTGGAACTTTATTTTTTTATTGATATAATCTAAAATCTTATTACTATAGTCTATATTTAACGAATCTAAAATTAAACAGCTAATTTTTTTCTTTTTTCCTAATTCTAATTTTTTCTTATCTTCTAATTTTTCTCCTAATTTTAAATCTAAATTAATATAATGCTACTTAAACTAATATTTACATTATTTACATTATTAACTTATAAATATAAATCTTATATAATAACTCCTCCCAATAGTTTTTTCCTATGGAGGAGGAGTTACGAAAAAAGAAACACTTATTTAATAATTTATCTATCCAATTGTTATGATTTATTTGGAATATATAAAAATTACAAACTAAACTATTATCTAATAAATGAAGCTTCCATTGGGAATGCCCATCGTCACAATGTAATTGATAGGCTTCTTCGAAGATTTCAAGTAAGAAAAATTCGATATCGAAGCTCGAGTATTTGGTTATGTCCTCAATTAACCATTGCGGTCTACCAATAAACTTATTATTAATAAACTTATACCATCTTGAGTTTTTTACAAGATGGTATTTACTACAAAAATTTTTTTTCCTTAACCTACAATTTAAACATAACGAATCTAGACCACAATCTTTACAAGTGACCTTAATTAATTCTTCGAAAGAAGTATTTAAATAAAAATGGAATACTTCATACACTAAAAAAAAAAAAAAAAAAAAAATCTTAGATGTATTACATATAAAAAAACTATAAAGGTACTTATGTGTCATGAGATCCATATTTAAAAGAAAAAAAAATGTACAGAAAATGTATGTAGAAATGTGCTGTTGCTTGTTGATCGACAAAAATACAACTAATTTCGAAAAACTCTGGTTTTCGAAATCTTAGGATACATTTGACTTAAAGGACCCAGGGTATATTATATGAATTAAATAGAGTCTAGACAGACGGATACTTACCTGTACTATTGTTGTGTTAGGGATTTCTTTTTTTAGTGAGGTGTGTATTCAGACATGAACGTTTTAATTTAAATGTGTGACAATACGCAGTGACGATCTATGGTGGTCATCGAGGGATGAGGTAGATGAAATATACATTTTGTTTTGATTATACAGATATATTTATTGAAAGGAAATAACTGTTGAATATATATTAATATGTGTACGGTAATATAGTACGGTAATATGCGTACGGTAATATGTGATAACAACAGGGATAGATAGCGTATGATAATTCGTCTGACTATTGTTCACAGAATTTATATTTATTTTGGAATTTATACTTTTTATTTTCACTTACAAATATTCTGCTTACACAGGGTGCTTTGCATAAAAAATATAATATTCTGGGATAGAATCGAACCGGGATATGTACAAACGTAACCAAACATATATTCCCCCGCTACTATTCTACCCCATTGACATGTATCATCAAAACTGATACATTTAAAGAAAAATTACACGGCCATATGAAAAACTTACTAGCCAAGCATTTACATGATGTGAGTACAATAATATGATAAAATAGTTCTGTGTATGATAACTGTTGAATATACATTAATATGTGTACGGTAATATGTGTACGGTAATATAGTACGGTAATATAGTACGTGTACAATAATATGATAACCATGGTAGCGGCGTGGGCGGCGGCGGGGACGGGGACGATGGCGGCGGCGGGGGTGGGGGCGGCGGCTGGTTAGACGGGTCAGCTGGATAGAGGGCTGGTTAGGTTCCAGAACTCTCATTTTACACCTACTAACAATTTATTTTCTAATTCGTTATCCTTTTTTTTTTCTATATTGTGCACCTGATAATTTTTTGGGGGCCATTCTATAAATCAAAAATATGCTGCCATTAATTACTTATACATTATAACATTTACGACATTTACAAAAATCAATATAAAATATAATAATCACTCTTATATAGTATATTATAAATAATATTTGTTATGTACGAGTACGTTGATCCTAAATGGACGTAATAATTGTTGTGATTTTACTATTTTATTATTATATTGTCCGTTTGCGTTATCGCCGTGCGTCGGGTCGACCACGACGACAACCACTTACTTAATATTTTTATACATGATAATTTTTTACGTTTTTATTTTTAATTAATATGTTATTTTTAATTTCATAATTCGTTATCGGCGTGCGCCGTGCGCCCGTGTATCGATCACGACGAAAACGCCGACGAATTATTCAATATAGGCCGGTGTCACACTTGCGGAAAAATCGTGACATGTAGCGATTTTATTTCTTACATGCGGAAATTCCGCTGTAATGTGTCAAGTAATATTTAAATATGTGAATTTCGATATTGTGAAAATTCCGGCGACACCGGCCTTAACCCCCTAGTCGGTGCGTACGGCGATCTCATTGTTTCTTATTGAAGTAGCTAATACACGACGAAATTAATACGCCGGTCGGTATATTAGGTTTGAATAAAAATATATTATACTACTTACCTCAAATCCTTAAAAAAAGCTCAAGATCAAATTTGGTTTCAATGGTGGTTACACGAACAAATAACAAGGAGCGGTGCGCCGGTGCATGAAAAATGTAGGAACAAACTTTTCAGCTGCTCGGTATAATTCAGATAACGTACTGACAACTAACACGATGATTTGTAAAATGTTAAAATAATGTATAATATAACATTATACCAATAGGCAATAATTTGTATCTGGTTTTTTTCGATTATCGTGCCCAGTGTGCTCGACGAGATGACGAACAATAGATTTGAGATAAAGAATACGAAAATTTATATTTTATTATAAAGCCAAATAATACAAGAATAAAACATTGCGGTTTACTAATTGTTATTACTCAACCATAGACGGAAATTTGTTCAGAAATCATTTTTAATGGTTCAAAATAGTTGTAAAACAATAATGTTTCTCGTGTATTTTATTTATGTATAGTTTAAAATATTCTAAAATATTTTTTTTGGCGCCCCCTTAAACCATGCGCCCGGGGCGCATGCCCCCTAGCCCCCCCCCCACGGCACGGCTCTGAGCACTACGTGGACTATCAATGCACTGGCAATTAAATTCAGCTTCGATTTTGGTCCATGCATCCTTTTTCATTCTAAAGAATATTAATGTTATTATACCTATATATATTATTAGTACATTATGTTATTTATAAATGTTGAAACTGTTATGAATAGTATATATAAGTAAATAAAAGTATAGTACTATTATATAGAAAAAATATATTTTCTTACTTGGCATTAACACTATCAATCTTCATGCATTCAATAACTGATCGATGTTTTTTTACCAACGCAATTAATGCATCGACTTCAGTTGCAGAGAAATTGGATGTGCGTTTTGAAGTATTCATAATTAATCAAATATTTATATTAATATATAAAATATACAGTCTACAATAGACAAAAGTGTGATGTTTTATGCCGTTTATGGGCTTATGGCAATAAAATATGTACATATGATAACAATGATAACTTAAAACTAAATATTATAGTTGATACCAACTTGGCGATGAAAATATTGTAAATAAATGTACTATAATCAACACATCAAACTTTAATCGTTGATTAACTTATCAGAGTCAAATTTCCCACTGTACAACGCACTGGAATTTAATCATTGATTAAAATTTGATCGACGATTAGTTAATCAATGTTTAATCACGCAACGGTACAACTGGCCCTAAGGGAAAGATACCTTGATTCATCGTAGCCTCTAAATGGAATTCCTCGACGTGAGAGTATAAAATAATATTTTGCATACATTCGATTTTTTATAATTCTTCTCTATATTGGGCTGATATTTGAGCAATCACACTTCTAGTAGATTTACTCTTGGTAACCTAACCAACTCTCCGTGCACTTTATATCAATTTTAGATTGTGCGTGGGAAGTTAATCTAAAATCTTTGCCACCAAGCTGCAAACGAATATTAAGTTGAAAATACTATTTGAATAGTTTATTTTAAATTCACCTTTTTCCAGTTACGAAATCCCGTTTCAACAAAATTCGTGTCGCTATTAAAATTAGTATTGCCTGTACTGGTACTAAACATTCGACAAGAAAAGCAGAATACCGCATCTAGTTCAGTGGCGTAGTTATGATTTTATTCTGGGGGGGATATATTATTTATTGATTAAACATAAAGTGGGGGGCTCAATAAGTCAATGATTTAACATTAAAAAAAAAGCTCTGGGGGGATCTATCCCCGTATCCCCCCCATAACTACGCCACTGATCTAGTTTAACGCTATACTTGACACGGTCGTGTCGCACGAATACCGCGATCTCACCCGCTAGACACCCTTGCCTAGGTATCACCACTCGTTCGATAATCAATCGGGACGCCCGAGCGATTAATCGAACCAGTTTCTGAGTCGGCGATGAGCCCCGAAGCTCCCGCGGCGTGGGTGACGACCGCCGAGAGCGACGGCGGCGTTTGTCTGTTTTTAACCGCGCGTTACGACCGATCTCCACCCGCCGCCTTTGCAGACCGCATCTGTCGCGAGTACTCGCGACAGTGACCGTATATAAAATATATATATTATTATAGATATATATTTTCTTTTGTGTCGTTGACTTTGTTCCCGTCGGGATACATATTTTTTGTGTTCGCTGTGCCTTCGCGCATTATTATTATTATTACTCTTGTGAGAAAAGACAGTCTGTTTTTTTCTTTTTATTATTATTATATTAACGTTACTTAATATCGTATTCAACACTTGTTGTTTTGTTTCTCTTTCGTTCTTTTTTTTTTCTTTTTCCGATTATTATTAATATTATTTGTGCTACGTGACATACTCTAGCCATGGATATGTATTATAGTAATTTGAAGAAAATGAACGGTTTTGCTTTCCATTTAATATTTTGGGATAACTCTGTAAATTTAATTTGAAATAGGTACACTAGAATTATTTTATTTCATCAAGTATTTTAGAATTTACATTTAGTATACGTTGAGTCGGTCCTGATTCCAAGTCCCCTAAATCTAACTGAAACGAATCACTTAATGTAATTCCAGAATGCTCAGGTTGAATATTATTAGGAGCATCCGGTTTCGGTATTGATGAATTATTAATATTTATTGGACTTGGATCATCCACTGCAAGTCTTCGTTATCCCTAGTTGGTGTATTCTTGTCAGCTTTTTTCTTAATATTAAATATACTAAACATTTTGTTTAAAAAAACACAACAGAAACGAGAAAAATGAAATAAAAAAAGTAAAATTAATTTAAAATGTTTGAAATATGCTTTAAGAAAAATAAAAGAGACGTATGTAATTGCAGTACATGTGCAAACAACAAACACCGGTTTCCAGAAAAATACTGAAATAAATAAATATTGTGTGTGTATTCTAAACAATTATAATTAGAGCGCGGATTTATATTCTCTTAAAACAACCAAAATATGATGCTTATATTCTCTTAAAAATTTGAATATATGCTTGAAATATTCTTTAAAAATATTAGTAAAATATACAAAAATATGCTTTTATATCAATTTATTTATTTCAACATACAAATTAATAAATATATATAAAATGATAATAATAATATAATTAAAAAAATTAATAAAATAATACTTTAAAATAATAGTTAATAAACACTACCTTTATGTTTTTATATTTTTTTAACCTTTCTTAATTTTAAATTTACAAACAAAATAACACAAATTAAAATAAAAAAAAATTAAATAACAATCTTTGTTAAAATAAATTAGTCTTTAGTAAATAGAAAAAAATAGTAACTTTACTTTCTTGACCAGTCTTATGGTTTTTCTTAAATATACATAAAAAAAAATAATTAATATTAAAAAATGTGCAATTACATAATTTATGCATCACGCGTGAAACAATTTATTACAATGTATTGTTCCATATGCTCAGGAGTCATGTGAGTTCTCCTATCACTTAAAATATGCTTATACAAACTAAAAGATCTCTCGACATCTACAGATGTTATTGGTGAAAATTTCATATTTGAAGCCATATCTGGTGAATAATTTATTGGTAAATGTCCATCTTCATCTCCAGATAGCACTTTTTGTATACCTGACAACATTTGATATCCTTGATTTTTTTGTAATACATCTTCCATTTTCAAACAAATTTGAGGGAAACGTTTAGAAACGTTTCTACAGCACCTCCACATTATTTTGGTTATTTCTTTAAAAATAAATCCGTACAATTTCAGATTTTAATCGTATAAATTCATACAAATTCCATATCAAATGTTTGTGAAAAAAAATTGAAAAAAGTTTCATGGGAGGAGGGTGGGTGGGGAAACGTACGTGTCTTCGACCATGGGTCGTGTTAAAGAGCACAAAAGCGTTGGTATCGCACAGTACTATATCCGTTAACGATAACATCAACAAAATGCTTTAAATATGCTTAAAAATATTTTATTAGAAAATAAGTGTTTGTATGTCCTTGGCACGATGGCATGCAAAAATGTATTAGGTATATATGATGGCTCATCTCAATTCTATACTCTTCATTTTTTTTATTGCATTATATTATTATAATATTTATTTACACACACACACACATACTTATAAAATTGATATGTTTCTTGAATAAAAGCCACTGAAAGAGTTATGTACAGGTATAGTTAGGTAAGTCAAAGTTGTAATTGCAAATATTCTGAATCATACTTAGAGTTTCTGTAGGAAATGTTTATGACACTTTGGTTATAGTATTTTATTATGCATGTCCTTTAAATTGACTATGATGTAATGTGTAATACGTTTTAATGTATACTGTAACAATTTCTCTGGATAAATTATATATATTATTATTTCCTATATTAAAATTGTTTATATTTGTATTGTACAATTGATACCTATTTGATTTGCTTTAATGTTTTGTTTAATATATTGGACTATGATGGAATATTATAATAGATACTGTAACGTGTCACGTACAAGCAATTGAATGATGTAGTATCGAATGGAATAATTGTAAAAGATGAAGACTGTTGAATTAATTCTAAGTGTTTTATTTCGACAAAAATATTCATAAGTCAAAATGACAAAATTATTAAACTGGGTGTCGTGAAGGTTAGGTCTAAAATGTGCCTAATCTGGACCCCCTTATATCTCGTCCAGAGCCCCCGTGGTACCGGCAGGTCCCTGCTGGTCAATGCACGTGCATCCGCTCTTCCCACGCATTTGCGTAAATCAAATATCGATGATTTCCTGTGAAATCGCAAGCGCGCGTGCGATGATGTCGTGTATGACCATGAACGATACCGCTGTATAATATAATTTAATATAATATAATATTATCGACGTGGCCAGCGTTTTCAAGAAAAGCTGCTCCGCTGTTATATAGTCTATAGCGTTGTTTTACGCTTACTAAATTTAATTGTATTTTGGCTAATTTTTACCCTACACTTTTTAAACCCGAGATTACTGATCATTATTTGTTCTAACGAACTCGTCCATGAGTTTTAAGAAATGTCTACCATTTGGATTTGGTCATCATTATCTACGTTTTGATACCTATGTATACTATATTAAATGTATATGAGTAGTCATATGACATCAGAGCACGTTGCAATACTTACAACACACTGACACTGTACATATGGATTAGTATGCATGGGGGCTAAGGGGGCTACAGCCCCCACAGAAATTTATGTATCCCGCTCAATCCTCATGGTGTTTACTTTCATTTTTTACATTTTATCCAAAATTATAGTTTTAAATGTTTTTATAATTTTCCCTAAAATTCGTCAAAGCTTCATAATATATTAGCAGTGTAATGTTTATTGACAATACTATTGTACTTACATCAGTGCCGGCGGTATGATTTGCGAGGCCCTGTGCAAATTATAAACGAGAGGCCCCGGACCTAGGTTAGGTTAAGTTCTAAATCAAAATTACCATATTTCATTGGTAAATACATAATTAAAATATTTTAGTATAGTGTAATTAAAAACAAAACGGTTTTTTTTTTAAAAATGTTATTAAATATTTTATATTTTTATCACTGTCAATAGTTATTTGAGCATAATATACAACATAGTCAGAATCAATACTTCTATAGGTTATTGAATTAAAAATAAAAAAATTCTGAAATCAAGCATATTAAAAAACATAAAACTGTAAGTAAATAAAATACAAATTAAAATAGCTAATAAGGGTGATTAAACAATGATCGTTTAAATTAAAACATTTTTTTTCTAGCTTTCTGTGCTGCAAAAGTATCTAGAATATTTTCTAAGCTTAAACTGTCCCCGATTTCACTTTCTATGGCGATTAATGCTAAACCTGCTAATTTGAATTGTGACAAACTATTTCTTAGAAAATTTTTTATTAATTTTAATTTTGAAAAGCTTCTTTCTGCTCCTGCTGAAGCTATCGGAATTGTTAATAAAATTCTTAAAGCAACTTCGACGTTTGAAAATGAACCCAATGAATTTTTAACCAATTTCAATGTTTGTGAAGTGGTCATATTATTATCAACCATCTCTCGAAGAATGAGAAGTTCTTCAAATAAATCAACAGCATCTATATCTTTATCTTCGCCATCTGTTAAAATTATTTGAAGATCTTGGCAATGTTTTCTAATTTCGTCATCAGGCGTAATTTTTAACTTGCTTATATCATATAAAAATCCAAAATTTGAATTAAAATTATTTATTTGGTTAAATCGCTTCGATATTGACATAATCGCTGAATCCAAAATGACTAAAAAATATTGAGTTCGAAAATTTTGCTGTGGATCTTGAAGGGTTTCATCAACACTTTCATAACTAAAACATCTTTTCTTTTTTCTGTAACGTACTTCATTAAATGTAGGCTTAATCTCAATAGAAATTGCTAGTTGATTGGCAGTTTCCATTGCTTTTTCAAATCCGTTGTCTCGGTATTTTTCAAGAAATACAATAAGACCTTTAAGCATGTTAGTTGAAACATCCAATTGCGTATTAGGATTCTGAAAATTCTTACTTACAATATTTACTTCTGTAAGTAGTTCATACCAAATAATTAGACTTAATAAAAATTCAAAACTTCCAACTTCATTTAACAATGATAATGCTTCACTTTTAGTAATTGGGTCATCGGACGTCTCTAAAATTTCACTTAATGCATGCATTATATTTTTTACCTGAAAACGTATGGCTTTGACACTATTAATCCTGCTTTCCCATCTGGTCTCGGACCATTGTTTTACAATGTATAGATTGCAGTGAGATTTGAATATGTCCCATCTATGAGTAGACGCTGAAAATAAATTATATATTCTACCAAGATATCCAAAAAATGTAATCGCTTTAGTAGAACTCTTAGCAGAATTTCTTAAAACTAAGTTTAGACTGTGAGCAGAACATGGTACGAAGAAAGCTCTTGGATTATTTTGTAATATTCTAGACTGAACACCTTTATAGAGACCGATCATGTTTGACCCATTATCATAACTCTGCCCTCTACAATTTGACAATTTTAAACCATATTCGTCTAGTTGATTTTTTAAAGTATTTGAAAGATTAAGACCTGTTGTTGAGTGTACATTGATAAAAGTTAAAAAATATTCTTTGATCGATATTATGTCCTCACTATTTTCCGAATTCATAAGAACTATTCTAATAACTATTGAAACTTGTTCTTGATGATTTATATCGGATGTAGAATCCATTATGACAGAATAATATTTGAATTGTTTAATTTTATTTAGTATGTTTTCTTTTATTTTTTCAGCTATAATTTGTATCAACTTGTCTTGAATTTGATGGCCTAAGTAGTGATCATGAGTTTCTTTATTTTTGATTCTGTTGATATGTTCACCTATTACGGGATCAAATTCGGAAAGCATTTCTATAAGTCCAAGAAAGTTTCCGTAGTTCTTTGTAAAAATGACATCTGATTTTCCACGAAAAGCTAGAATGTTTTGTTAAATATTTAATAACTGCAATAATTCTAGTCAAAACCCCACGCCAATGTCTTTTTTCTTTATCAAAAGCAGCTAAAAACTCTTTATCAATAGTTTGAGATGAAGAAAGTCTATTTTTTAGTTCTATCTATTTTTTAATATTTATATAATGATGTTTGTTTCTTTCGTGACATTTCAATAAATGTGACAAGTGTCCCCAATCATCACAACAAACATTTGCCAGGGAGGTATTTAAAGTAGGCTCAAATAGTTTGCATACCAAACAATAAACACGATCTGCAGTTTTTGAATAAACCAACCACATTCTGTCAACTATTTCACCATTACTCATGGTTTTGCTATAATGAGCGATTGAAACTTTTTTTTTGGAGGGGAAATACAAAATCCAAAATTCTTATTGGACCTCTCTCAACAATTTGTATTTGAGTTGTATGCGTCATGCTTTGTGGCCAATATGCAGGATCATTCAAATCAACAACAAGAGGTTGAACACTATCGTTTTTAGATAACAAAATAGCATCATTATTGATATCATCATCGGCTATTGAAACTGCAATATTATTAAAACAATTGTTGTCTTTTTCTTGAGTACATATTTTAATTATTGAAGTAGATTGAGCAGATGAAGAACAGGAGCTAGTAGAAATGATTGGCGCTTTTATATTATCCAAATTCTTAATATTTAAAAAACTATTATCAATTTGATCTTTTTCAATCGTACAATAAGAGGTTAAAGTAGAAGATATATTTGAAAAACTCGGATTGACGTTGTTTATAAAAACTTCAGAATGTGGAAAAGTAAAGTTATCTTTACTATTATCCTTCGAAGAAATAGTTGTTTTAATATTAGAAGTTGGTTGAACAGATGAAGAACAGGAGCTAGCAGAAATGACTGGGGTTAAATTAAAGCCTGGAAATTTATTTAAAGCACCACATTGTTTCTTTAAAAATTCTTCTTGTTTTTTTTGTTTTGCTCTTTTTTAGCACCTAAATCAAAAGTCCTCCCGATGTCTCTACTACGGCCTATTTTAATCTATCAAAAATAAGAAAATATCGTGCTATTAAGTACCTATTAACTTATTATTTTGGAACATGTCATTCATATGTCAGAAATGTCTATGCATTATTTGTAGAGTTGAAAATTCTGCACATTTAACTGTAATAAAATTGTAATATTATTTACTACTTTGCGTTGAAAAAAAAAAGATGATTAGTGATATTGATATTGCACTAATACAGGGTTGCTACGCACTCACTATTTATCAATATTCTCACCTTTTTAAAGCTATTTAATTGTAAATAAGTGTTTAAATTAAATATTTTACATTTTTATAATTATTTATAATTTTTTTAGTTTTCATTTATTTATTTTTTTATAAGCATTTATAGTTCAAATCTTGACAAAATATGTAAAAATAAAGAATATTTGCAAAATATTTTGAATTAACACTCATAAAAAATTTTCTTTTTAAAACTAATATTTGAAAATTGAATAGATGTCAGATGATTTATCATAAGTTTGTCTACCTTTACTATAGGTGGTACCACTTATTACAGTTATAACTTATTATAATAAATACAATAAAAATTGTTTTATAACTTGTAAATAATAAACAGGGGACAATATTAAAATCTGCTGTATTTTATTATATTTTTGATTAAAAAAACTCACCTAAATGAAAATAATACTCACTTTTTACTAGAACATTACTCACTTAATTGCAAATAATAATACTCACTATTCTCAATTTTTAAAGTAAAAATTAGTAGCAACCCTGATATTGATACCCTTGATTTTACTTAAATATAATTATGGATTTTAGTAGTAGGTATGTAGTTAAAAATCTCAACACACGCTAATATCCGATAGGTACCCATACTTAGAATTTTTATAAACAAAATTACAAACGTTATTTTTATTTATTACTTCTTTATTTTTACATTATCTAGTATCTACTATATTACAGTATTTAATGACGTAATGAAGGTAACATTTTTTTATTAATTCGTATATTATTTAATACTATTTATGATCATAAAATAAGACTCACCTATATTTCTTAGTTGTCAATAGGTACTTAAGTAGTTACATCAGAAATCTGTGAGTACGGCAACAAAATTAACTGTCGACTGTCAAGCATTCGTACAAATAATAAAATAATGATGACATAATTCTACCATTCAAATAAACAAGAAATGATAAACGTTCATAATATTATTATATATTTTATACTAAATTAGAAAGATTTTAATAGTTAATATTATTGGAAAAACCAATAATAGATTAATATTATTAAGACTTATGAACTATTTTATTATTATCAACCGGTCACAACTCACAGCCCACGGATACGTCTAAATTATTATAGACTATAACTATATTATTATTAATAACTACAGTTTTGTTTTGACTACGTTGTCAATTGTCAATTGTTTGTAGTGTTTGTACAAAATAAAATCAATGACTATAATATAATATAACATAACAAGAAATTCACATGACATGGCCGTACTTAATATTCACTACAGACGATTTTATGATCTATAAGAAATATAGGTATTCGTTTAGTATGTGACCTACCAACTCAATACTAACTAAACTCAATTTTCGCTCGGTGGGTCACATACTAAACGAATACCGAAATATATTAAAATCTCAACGTTTTATATTATTTTAAAATGTTGATAGGTATCCCTAGGTCATAAAATCGTGAGGCCCCAGAGCCGTTCCAAAAGTGCGAGGCCCTGTGCGATTGCTCTTTCTGCACACCCCTCGCGCCGGCACTGAGTCTTACATACATATACCTATTTATTTTTATCATAAACACATTTATTTATAGACCAACGCGGAAACGCCGTATTAATTATACGTCGTACAGTGGTCTGAAACGTTATTTTAGGCGCTCAAAAGTCCTATTCAAAATTTATCAAAAAAAAAAAAAAATGTCAAAACCTTATTATCATATGTTCCTTAACTCAAATATAAAATTTTACAATCCTACAATTATTTTTACCATGTGTATAATTATTTGAACATTGACAATTTTACGTTTTATACGATTTTTTCGTAATTTTTAATGAAACTTTATATTTTATTTATCAGGGAATATAATTTTTTTTTTTTACAATCTAACGTTATTTGGAAATATTTTAAATTTTAAGATTTTAATTTTTTTCTGAAACGTGTAAATAAAAATTACTCAATTTTACCCAAAATCTGATATGTACCTACATAAAATAAAGAATATTCCCAAGATTTTGAAAATGTTATATTCTTTTTTGCGACCATAGGGAATTTTAGCGTACAGAAATTATTTCTGTAAGGTATATCGTAATATTTGCAACAAAAACATTTTTTTATATTTCTTATTTTTCATCCACCTGAAACATATACATGTACATAATATTTCAAAATATACAAATGAAGTGTATCTATCTTTGTATTTACTTATTTACCTATGTAATATGTTGTTCATTTATATTTTTAAATTATTAAAAAGGTCATGTATCAAAATAATTTATTTTTGAAATTTTAAAAAAGAAAATTATAACTATTTATATCATAGGTTTATTCATTTTCGTTTATTTCCATTTCTGAAAACGACGAATTTAATGCATTTGTACTTTTATCTGAGTTCTCAGGAAACATAAATAAGTGTTGTAAATCATCACTGGATGTAAGTCGGTATTTATTCGGCAGTTCTCTAATGGACGATATGTATGGATCTGATGAGACGAGTAGCATGTGTATTAAATCTTTATTGGTATTTAATCTACTATTTTTTCTTGTATGATTTTGGCTTATTCGTTTGTAATCTTTATTTCTAGCTTCTTGGGTTTCTTCAGAAAGTTGTTCTACAAAAATTAAATACATAAAAATATTATTTTAGTATATTTAAAAAAAAATTTTTACCAATAGGCAAAATGGCGAATTTTATAACATCAGCTCCATGAATAAGTATTTTGTGTACACTTGCCGGCATATAGTACCAAGGATAAAGATGTACAAACAATGTAGCTGTGGCCAAAGCATATTCATCAAATGTAATTTTATTAATTTCACGTCCACTAGCAATTACAGATAATATGTTTCCAAAACGTTTGAGTAATGTAAAATCAATTCCAGTTATTTCTGCGCTCTTTTCTGGGTTTTTAAAAAATCTTCTTACCGTGTTACCATCGTTTGTATTTCCTTTTCCTGAAAATATATATTTGTAAGAGTAAATACATCTGCGGTCTACATAGTTCATAGTTAACCAAATTAATATTAGTTCATTTTTACCTTGTAGCACAACATCAACCAATAAACCCATTTCTGTGCGAAAACGTTCTTGAATGTTTTTTTTTTCGTCGTGCAGAACTTAGCATTTGTACTGGTGTCCTAACCTAAAATATAATTTTTAATGTTTAGTGTAATTATTGATTAAATACAGTTTGCATATTATAAAAATCTTACATACTTGCCAAGTCTTGCATTCCAAACGATAAGAAACGTGTAACAAGCATTCAAAGAATCGTATCCATGCATGAAGTGTGGACAGTCCAAATTTAAACGATTCGTGGCTAATTAATCTATTTTTTACCTGTTCAATAATATTCATGTCTTTTGGAGATGAACCACGAATGTAACATTTTTGACTTGAGGTGTCTGTCATTGAGTTATATACCTTTATGATAATATCACAAGTAAATAATAATTTAAAATAAATATTATCTATTTTAGAAATATATATAATATTATATAACTCATTTACCTTTCCGTCAACCATTGTAAATACTAAAGTACGCTTAAATATTATTTCTTTACCATTAAATAGTATGTGTGAAGCCAACAAATTTTGTATTTGGTTTTCAATAGCATTTATTTCGTGTAATGAAGTAACCTTCGTTTCTTTTTGAAATTTAAACTTGATTGGTCTACAAAAACGTGTAGAAGAAGTTCTTCTATTTTTCCATATTATATGTTTTTCATGGGTTTCATTAAAAGAGTGCAACTGGAGAGGAACAATCAAAAAAAGAAATAAATCACTGTCAGAGCATTCGTTTGAATCACGATACTGTTGTTTATATAGTGGATTTTCTTTCAGGTCGTGGATTAAGCATATTTGAAACCTTGTGGCATCGTGCCAAAGAAAAAAGAAGATCTCATGAAATTATGTACCAAAAACCATATTCCTCCATCATTTCACTCGTTCTACAGTAATTTGTAATTTTTATTAATTTTAACTTTATTAAGGAAGACTGATAAATTAGTGTACGATTTAATCAAACTATCCTTTAATGAGGAGAAGTATTTATTTTTATTTTTTTATAATGTCAGTTTTTAAAATTCGAACATGGTGATTTTAAATATAATTTTAACTAAGTCAAGGTAGACTGTGATAAATAATTTTTTATAATTTAGTCTAAGTAGATTATGATGTTAAGTATATTTTGTTTTATTTTTTAGATTGTTCATCATTAAAAATCGAACATGGTAATTTTTAAATAATTTTAACCAAGTCAAAGTAGACTGTGATAAAAAGCATTATGTTTTTGTTTTTAGATTGTTTATTATTAAAATAAATTTTGTGTTGAGTATATAAATAGCTTTTTTATTTTTATAGTTTATACCTAACTCATTGCCTACTTTTGCATTTTATTTTAATAGGCTACTACAAAAATAATATAATACAGAATAATAAAACCTAAAATAATTGTTAGTCGTAAATGAGGATTATCAAAATGGCACAAAACTGAATATGTAGGGGAAATTAGTGATAGAACGGCACAATTCAATGGTCTCTATACGAAAAGGCACTACTCAAAACGGAAGGTATTACAATGTAGAATACAAACGCCATAACTTATTTTGCACTTAATTAGGAAATTCAGGAATTAATTAAATCTCTATAAATATAATCTACAGTAAATGATAACTATTAAAAAAAAAAATTGTCGAATTATCTCAAAGATTTATATTTTTTCAGAAATAATTGAAAATTCTCAAAATCATTAATCGCATTTTCCCAATAATGACATGTTTTGAGTTATGCCATTATTATTCCAGGAGTGCGATATGACAATAAGATAAATCATAATAAATGACACTTGAAATTTAAAATTATACCTGTTAAGTAATATTGTTGTACTGTAAAAAATATTATTTTTTTTAGTATAAGACTTGGATAATATGAAAATCAAATGTGAATTTAACTAAAAAAGTTTTATTTAAGCATGAATACTTTAGATTGTATGTATATTTGTATACAATTATTAAATACTAAATTGTTATAACTTATAAGATATAAGATATAAATATATAATAGTAAAGTACCTATTGAGATACTATGTCTTATGCTTATATTGACCCAGGGAGTAGATCAACAAATAATAATTTAAGATACTGTTAACCTGAAATAAGTATACCATATTAAATTCGTTACCAAATTTGTATGATGTCCTAATATAATCATAATTAAATAACACTTAATATAAAAGTAAAACAACAATAAAATTTCAACTTTTATAACAGTGATAACAGTGGTCTATGTGTTGATGCTCTGCAATTCTTTTCTGTGCTCGCTTTACTTGGTTTCTTTATTTAGCTTGTGCGTGCGTTTTTGCTTAATTTTGTTTTTAACCGTTGTTTAAAAGTCGTTGCGCCCTTCTTTCTACTCGCTTTTTACCACTTTTAAGTACTTCATTTCTTCGTAAGAGGCGTCTACTATTCTGGTAAATATCACTTTATCTGTTATCAACTCTCAGTTATCAATTCTCATGAATAACAGGTGAACTAGTCACCGCCAATTATCAATAAACTAGAGACTTAAATGATCGGGCACAACACTTCTTAGTTTACATCTCTAATAAACTCATCACCTCTTGTGTGTGTTTAGTTGAAGTTTTGCTAAATTAAGGGGTAACTTCCAGTCTTCTTAATGGTTCGCCCAAACTGTGATATTTGCTGACAACCTCTTCTGCGTGATCAACCTTCTGTTAGCTGCCATATTTGCAAAAATCTCTTTCATTCCAACTGCACCACAACCCCGCTTGCCCAAGGATGCGCCGAAGCTGATCGTCAGTCACCATGGACTTGTACTCCCTGCAAAACTACATCGTCTAATGACAATTTAATTATCATTCTTAATGAACTAAAATCTATTAAATCCCAACAATCCAAGCCTGATGAAGTCTTGGTCAGTATTTCATCTTCTATTTCCGATTTAAATTCAAAGGTATCACAACAGGGGAAGCAATTATCATCCCTCGGCCAAGCTATTAATTCGCTCAATAAACAGCTTAATGTAGTGACGAATGATGTTAAGACACATGGCAAACGCTTTGATGATCTTGAAACCCGCATCACTGCCACAGAAAAAACTTTGTCTGAAACAGTTGCACAGTCCTCTTCGGTTAAGCCTCCAATGCCTCCATCCATTAATGACGTGGTAATTGAAATTCAACAACGAACAATATGTGCTTCCAATATAATTATACGAGGTTTACCTGAATCTCTCAAGCCCCAGTTGCCTGACAAAATTTCAGATGACAAACAACTCGTAGCTAACATTCTCGGAAAGCTTAATCCGTCCGTCCCTATTGCTTCAATCGTCAATGTATTTAGAACTGGGAAAAAAAGTGAAAATAAATCACGAAATCACGAATAATAAAGGTAGTGTTTTCTTCATGTGATGCTGTCGATACCGTGGTAAAGTCTTACAATCACCTTCGTGCCACATCTCTAGATCAGCTGCCGGAAATCCAATTTCAAGCGATCGTACATTTTCGGACCGACAATCGATTCGAGAGGTCTATCAGGAATTGCGCATCAAACAAGCCAGTGATCCTAACATCACTGTTTGTTACATCAACGGATTCCCAAGGATTGTTCCAGTAACCAATATTATTAACAACACACTCAAAAAATAGCCTCCAACCAACAATTGTGATTTTTTTTTAATTAATTATACCCGTAAGTTCAGTTGTTTTCTATCAAATGTAGCTACACATCAATGTAATCTTTGTACTAAGTCTAGATTAACTTTACAACATTTTATATGCAATTATTCTTTATTTATTTCTAAGTTTTCAACTACCCCTTACACACCCGATCAACCAACTAATATTGGTAATATTGGTAATATTGGTACAAAAATGATTGCGTGTTAAACAATAATAGACCCAACATGCATGTCGGTACTTCAGTAAAAAACGCTCTCCCCCTTAATCATACACCTAATTATATTACACATTTTGGGTATTACCAAAATTGTAGAGGTCTGAGAACAAAATTAAAAACTCTTATATGTAACACATCTATTTTTAACTATATTTTTATATGTTTATCTGAAACTTGGTTATGTGATAATATCTTTGATAATGAATTAGGTTTATATAATTACACTGTATTTAGATGTGACAGAAATGCCTTATCGAGTAGTTTTAGTAGAGGTGGTGGTGTTCTAATAGCAGTTCGTGCTGAATTCGACTCGAATATTATCTCTATTACCAACAGAAATGTTGAACATATATTTGTCAAATTTACTTACAACGACTCCAGTTATGTTGTAAGTTCAGCATACATTCCTCCTAACAGCTCTACACATATCTATGAATCTTATTTGTCCGCAGTCCAGTTAGTTATTAATGATAATCCTAATTCTTTATTCCTATTCTGCGGTGATTTTAATCTGCCTGACATCGCTTGGTCTAATGATAATCTTTTGTTAACTTATTCTTCCACCTCTGATATCAGGATCAATTGCCTTCCAGAAACGTTTGCATTCCTAAACTACTATCAACTAAATAAAGTTCTTAACACTAATGGGAAGCTCCTTGATCTTGTATTCTGCAATAATGAGATGGCTTCAGTGGAACCTGTTTTAGACACTCTTGTTCCATGCGACCCTTATCACCCTGCCCTGAGTATTAATATTTCGGTTGAGCCAGCTGTACCCTTACCTATAAATTCTCACATTTTTTATAATTTTCATCAAGCATCTTATCCTGATATAAACAAATTTTTATTATCTTTCAATTGGTATGAAACATTCCGTCTCTCGATGTTAATTCTGCCACAAACGCTTTTTATGATGCACTTCATTCCTGTATACTACAATTTGTACCTAAAGTCTCTTTTACTCCCTCAAAATTTCCAGTCTGGTTTACTAAAGACCTAAAAGTGCTGGCATTTGATAAAAAAACGTGCCCATGCTAAATACAAGTCTACATGCAACCAGAGCGATTATACATCTTTCTCTTATATTCGTGCTCGCTTCAAGTCTGAATCTAAGAAATGCTATAAAGCACACCTCTTTCGTACTGAATCAGCTCTTAAATATAATCCTCGTTCTTTCTGGGACTTAGTTAGAAAGAGCAAATCACAAAATGGTATACCTAATTTAGTCCACTTTAATGGCTCCTCTTGCATCGGCCCCGAAAAGATTTCCAATCTTTTTGCTTCACATTTTAACTCTGTTTACACATCCAATACTAGTAATACATTCGATATGCCATTTCTCCAACATGATTTGCCAAGCAACTCCAGCATTAGCATCGTAGATATTGAAGCAGGTCTGGATAAGCTAAAGAACTTAAAATCAGTTGGTCCTGACGGGCTTTCTGGCATTTACTTATACAATATTCGAAATTCCATTAGCTTTCCTCTACTGCTACTTTTCCGACGCTCACTTGATGAAGGAGTTTACCCTTCTATGTGGAAAATGAGTTGTGTTTCTCCAATACATAAATCAGGTGACAAATCCGACGTTAAGAACTATAGACCAATCTCTATATTATCCCATATAGCTAAGCTGTTCGACTCACTTGTCCTCCAGAGTATTCAACCATCTGTGAACTCTGTTCTGATTGATGAACAACATGGCTTCAGACCCGGCCGCTCCACAATAACGAACTCTATGATCTTTAACAAGTATATCTTCGAGGCCTTTGAAGAAAACCTCCAGGTAGATACGATATATACGGACTTGTCAAAGGCCATGACCGTGTAGACCACTCAGCTCTTGTCCAAGTTCTTTACAAGACAGGCTTTGGTGATCCTCTCTTGTCCTGGTTCAGGTCTTATTTATCCGACAGATTACAATGGATACCAATGAGCATAAATCATCGGTTTCTTTCGTACCGTCCGGTGTTCCACAAGGTGGCCACTTATCACCACTACTATTTGCCCTATTCTTAAATGGCTTAAAACAAATCATACCTAATTGCAAATTCCTCGTTTTTGCTGACGACCTCAAGCTGTTCATGAAAATTAAGTCTATAGATGATTGTCACTTACTTCAATTTAATTTAGACAATGTGGCTTCCTACTTATGTTCACTAGGACTTAATCTTAATGTGAAGAAGTGTCTAACTATGTCGTTCACTAGAAATCGATCTGTTATCGCCTTCCAATACAAGATTTATGATTCTTCCCTTGTATCAGTCACGAGCGTAAAAGACCTAGGTATTCTTTACAATCCTACTCTGGATTTTCGCTCACACATCGAATCTTCGTGTTATAGGGTATTAAAAGTACTAGGATTTGTGAAGCGAATAGCGTCCGAATTCAAGCTCGAATCTTCGTTGAAAGTTCTCTATTGCTCCTTAGTTAGATCTATTGTAGAATATGGCTCCGTGTTATGGGACCCACATACAACCTCTAGCTCCCTCCAACTAGAGCGTGTGCAAAGACGCTTCTTATCATTCGCTGCCTATGTACTTAAGATAGATCATGTCCCTCATGACTACTTCCCGGTGCTCACTGAACTACACCTAACTTCACTAGTTAACAGAAGAGTAACTGCTAATCTATCTTTTTTACGAAAGCTCTTGGACGGATCAATTGACGCCCCCACTCTTCTCTCCAGCATCAATTTTAAAGTACCACAGCGTTCCTTCGTTCTTCTACAACCTTCTCCATCCCAAATTGTTCTACAACTATGGCCGGAATAATCCTATACATCGTATGATGCGCATAGCAAATGAACAACCATCATTCCCTACATAAACTATTATTATTATTATTATTACTGTTATTTACTGTTCTATGATCTTTTGTATCATGAAAAATGTAATTATTAACTTTTATACATATATTTAAATATAAATGTATAACTTATTGTACACTTGTATGTAATTGGGCTCTGCCCGTAATGTTTGAAAAATAAAAATAAAAAATAAAAACTTTTAAAATATAAAATAATTTTTTAATTTGTATGCATATATTTTTTTCAGTTTCATATAGGTGATAGGTGACTCATTTAACACTTTAACTTCTATTTTAATAAATATAGCGTTTAAAAACTCATAAATTAGACCATAATAATAAATAACTTACCTTTTTTTGTCTATTTTAAAATAAAAATAAAAGCAATTTCAATATATAAGTTATCTATTTAAAATAAAATAAATAATTATATAAATGATTGTAAGCTTAAATCAATAACTATGATGTAATTTACACATCAGATGACATCGGCGATGTGTAAGCAAATAATTAATAATATAATATCAGATATCTCATGTAAAAATTATTTTCGTTATAAAAATAGCAATATGTATATTGAACGATATCAAGAACAAATAGATAAAAATAACAATTCCATTGTTTTCTCCAGCGGCCAGTACGCCTAGTATTAAAAAGCAAACAACAACGCCTATAATATTATAAACAACATTAGAAACACCACAGCTTATGTAATATATTTGACGAACAAGATTTATTTATCACATAGACATAATAATATGGTTTATGTAAAACGTTAAATTCTTACCTACAAATTTAATATTCTTTATTATTTTTTTATTTACCTCTAGTACGTACACACGCTAAATTTCACAAAATTCCACATGGCAATTATTATCATGAAATTTAGAATAAATTTAATATTTATAGTGTCTCCATATCACGATTATAGATAGTATGGTTGCCCAACGAAGTATGATAAGAAACAATTTAATGGGGCCAATGGTTTCTTTTATTATCGACGATACTCTAGAA
>NW_026083424.1:0-29293 GCF_020184175.1 Aphis gossypii
AATTGATATAAGCTAATTCAAAATGAACTAGGGACGTTTACACCAATTTAAATGTAAGATTTTACTTTTTTTTATATTGAGTATTAATATAATGTTAAAAACTGATATTAGATTTACACTACAATTATAAATGATCAATTTTTTATAGTTTCAATTAAAATAAATAAAATAAATAAAATTATTACTTTTTATTAACAAAATTAAAGAGATGTAGGTACATTTACATATATATTAACAACCAGATTTTACTTTTTTTACATTTAATATTATAATAATGGTCAAAAAGTTATATTAGAATTACACTACAATGATAAATGATCAATTTTTTATAATTCCAACTGTTAGCATTGAATATTTAATTTGATATAAGCTTATTCAAACTGAACTAGGAACTTTACACCCATATAAATAATAAGATTTTATTTAATAACATTGAATATTAAATTAATGTTGATAATGTTATATATCAATTACACTACAATTATAAATGATCAATTTGTTATCATTTCAACTGTTAAACATGAAAATGTAATTTGATATAAGCTAATTCAAACTGAACTAGGGATGTTTACATCCATATTTATGATAGGATTTTACTTTTTTTTACATTAAATATTTTATTACTGTTCAAAATAATATATTAGATGTACACTACAATTATAAATGAACAATTTGTTATAGTTACAACTGTTAGAATTGAATATTTAATTTGATAATAGCTAATTCATTCTGAATTAGGGACTATTACACCCATATAAATAATAAGATTTAACTTTAATAACATTGAATATTATATTAATGTTGATAATGTTATATTTCAATTACACTACAATACTAAATGATCAATTTGTTATCATTTCAACTGTTAAACATGAAAATGTAATTTGATATAAGCTAATTCAAACTGAACTAGTTAAGTTTACATCCATATTTATGATAGGATTTTACTTTTTTTTACATTAAATATCTTATAACTGTTCAAAATAATATATTAGATGTACACTACAATTATAAATGAACAATTTGTTATAGTTACAACTGTTAGCATTGAATATTTAATTTGATATAAGCTTATTCAAACTGAACTAGGGACGTTTACACCCATATAAATATAAGATTTTACTTTAATAACATTGAATATTATATTAATGTTGAAAATGTTATATTTCAATTACACTACAATACTAAATGATCAATTTGTTATCATTTCAACTGTAAACATGAAAATGTAATTTGATAAATGCTAATTCAAACTGAACTAGGGACGTTTACACCCATATAATTATAAGATTTTACTTATTTTTACTATAAGTATTAAAATAATGTTCAAATTATTATATTAGATTTACAATACAATTATAAATGATCAATTTGTTATAGTTACAACTGTTAGAATTGAATATTTAATTTGATAAAAGCTTATTTAATCTGAAGTATGGACATTTACACCCATATTAATAATAAGATTTTACTTTAATTACATTGAATATTATAGTTATGTTAATAATGTTATATTTCAATTACACTACAATTATAAATGATCCATTTGTTATCATTTCAACTGTAAACATGAAAATTTAATTTGATATAAGCTAAATAAACTTAACTAGGGAGATTTTTACCCATATTAATTTTAAGATTTTACTTTAATAACATTGAATATTATATTAATGTTGATAATGTTATATTTCATTTACACTACAATTATAAATAATCAATTTGTTATTGTTACAACTGTTAGTATTGAATATTTAATTTGATATAAGCTAATTCAAAATGAACTAGGGACGTTTACACCAATTTAAATGTAAGATTTTACTTTTTTTTATATTGAGTATTAATATAATGTTTAAAAACTGATATTTGAATTACACTACAATTATGAATGATCAATTTTTTATAGTTACAACTGTAAGCATTGAATATTTGATTTGATAAAAGCTAATTCAAACTGAACTAGGGACGTTTACACCCATATAATTATAAGATTTTACTTTTTTTTATATTGAGTATTAATATAATGTTTAAAAACTGATATTTGAATTACACTACAATTATAAAGGATCAATTTGTTATCATTTCAATTGTAAAACATGAAAATGTAATTTGATATAAGCTAAATATACTTAAATAGGGAGATTTACACCCATATTAATGATAAGATTTTACTTTAATAACATTGAATATTATATTAATGTTGATAATGTTATACTTCATTTACACTACAATTATAAATGAACAATTTGTTATAGTGACAACTGTTAGAATTGAATATTTAATTTGATAAAAGCTAATTCAAACTGAACTAGGGACGTTTACACCCAAATAAATATTAAGATTTTAATTTTTTTTACTATAAGTATTAAAATAATGTTCAAAATATTAGATTAGATTTATAATACAATTATAAATGATCAATTTGTTATCATTTCAACAGTTAGCATTGAATATTTAATTTGATAAAAGCTAATTCAAACTGAACTAGGGACGTTTACACCCATATAAATATAAGATTTTATTTTAATAACATTGAATATTATATTAATGTTGATAATGTTATATTTCAATTACACTACAATTATAAATGATCAATTTGTTATCATTTCAACTGTAAAACATGAAAATGTAATTTGATATAAGCTAAATAAACTTAACTAGGGAGATTTACACCCATATTAATGATAAGATTTTACTTTAATAACATTGAATATTATATTAATGTTGATAATGTTATATTTCATTTACACTACAATTTTAAATGATCAATTTGTTATCATTTCAACTGTTAAACATGAAAATGTAATTTGATAAAAACTAACTCAATCTGAACTAGGGATGTTTACATCCATATAAATAATAAGATTTTACTTATTTTTACAATAAGTTATAAAATAATGTACAAAATATTATATTAGAATTACAATACAATTATATATGATCAATTTGTTATCAATTCAACTGTAAAACATGAAAATGTAATTTGATAAAACCTAATTCAAACTGAACTTATGACGTATACAACCATATAAATAATAAGGTTTTAATTTAATTACATTGAATATTATAGTAATGTTAATAGTGTTATATATCAACTACACTACAATTATAAATGATCAATTTGTTATAGTTACAACTGTTAGAATTGAATATTTAATTTGATAAAAGCTTATTTAATCTGAAGTATGGACATTTACACCCATATTAATAATAAGATTTTACTTTAATTACATTGAATATTATAGTTATGTTAATAATGTTATATTTCAATTACACTACAATTTTAAATGATCCATTTGTTATCAAATCAACTGTAAACATGAAAATTTAATTTGATATAAGCTAAATAAACTTAACTAGGGAGATTTTTACCCATATTAATTTTAAGATTTTACTTTAATAACATTGAATATTATATTAATGTTGATAATGTTATATTTCATTTACACTACAATACTAAATGATCAATTTTTTATCATTTCAACTGTTAAACATGAAAATGTAATTTGATATATGCTAATTCAAACTGAACTAGGGACGTTTACACCCATATAATTATAAGATTTTACTTTTTTTTACTATAAGTATTAAAATAATGTTCAAAATATTATATTAGATTTACAATACAATTATAAATGATCAATTTGTTATCATTTCAACAGTTAGCATTGAATATTTAATTTGATAAAAGCTAATTCAAACTGAACTAGGGACGTTTACACCCATATAAATATAAGATTTTATTTTAATAACATTGAATATTATATTAATGTTGATAATGTTATATTTCAATTACACTACAATTATAAATGATCAATTTGTTATCATTTCAACTGTAAAACATGAAAATGTAATTTGATATAAGCTAAATAAACTTAACTAGGGAGATTTACACCCATATTAATGATAAGATTTTACTTTAATAACATTGAATATTATATTAATGTTGATAATGTTATATTTCATTTACACTACAATTTTAAATGATCAATTTGTTATCATTTCAACTGTTAAACATGAAAATGTAATTTGATAAAAACTAACTCAATCTGAACTAGGGATGTTTACATCCATATAAATAATAAGATTTTACTTATTTTTACAATAAGTTATAAAATAATGTACAAAATATTATATTAGAATTACAATACAATTATATATGATCAATTGTTATCAATTCAACTGTAAAACATGAAAATGTAATTTGATAAAACCTAATTCAAACTGAACTTATGACGTATACAACCATATAAATAATAAGGTTTTAATTTAATTACATTGAATATTATAGTTATGTTAATAGTGTTATATATCAACTACACTACAATTATAAATGATCAATTTGTTATAGTTACAAAGTTAGAATTGAATATTTAATTTGATAAAAGCTTATTTAATCTGAAGTATGGACATTTACACCCATATTAATAATAAGATTTTACTTTAATAACATTGAATATTATAGTTATGTTAATAATGTTATATTTCAATTACACTACAATTTTAAATGATCCATTTGTTATCAAATCAACTGTAAACATGAAAATTTAATTTGATATAAGCTAAATAAACTTGCAACGTGCTCTGATACTTATATTAAATATAATATATAAATTACATTCTGTAGCCAACAATAATCTAACATTGGGGGTGCAACAGACACTTTTTGATGAGGGTGTAACAATTATTCTTATAATTGGATTCTAAAAGTGAGCAGGTGATATCAAGTACAGATTTTCCTAACCGTGAACGATTAACACATTAACGTAGCAATTGTCGATCATCAGCGGCGGCGGAACGGCGTGAGAACGCTAGCCGCAACGAAAATATTATATTATAACAATTATATTATGCGGCGGCATCGTGCAGGGTCAAAGGCAGATCATCGCACGTACGCTTGCCACCCGGTAGAATAATATAGAAATATAATTACCACCCGATAGAATAATATAGATGTCAAAATGACGCACGTCGGCGTTCAGATAACGCAAAGCGTGGAAGAAGCGGATGCAGGTGCAGATGACCATCAGGGATCTGAAGGTACCGCGGGAGTCCCTGGACGATATATAAGGGGGCCCAGATTAGGCACAATTCAGACGTGATCCACCAGAGTTAGCGCAAGCACCTTCACGTCACCCAGTTTAATATTTTATGTCTCCTGGACTTAGAATATTTTTCACAAGTTTTATTAAATTAAATAATTGGACTTAGAATAATTTTAAATAAAAAACACTTAGAATAATTTCGAGAGTTCAATTATTTCACAAAACCTTTTCCAAATCGACATCATTCAACTGATTGTACGTGGCACGTTACAAATTTGGCGCAGTCGGTAGGATTCTTTCAAATAAGAATTCTTTGGACGAACAATTTTAATTTTTTCGAACTTAGAAAATTTTCGGGAAAAAATATTTTTTTTTCCACTTCGAAAATTTTTTCGAAAAAAATTTAAAATATATCCACTTCGAAGAATTCACGGAGGCACATTCGGCAACGAATCACGGTTGAAGAAGACAACTGCAGAACGTCAACTTCAGCGACTCCGAAAGAGAAAGAATCAACAAGTAACACCACGGCTCAGCAATCAAGAAGAATGGAAGCATCAACTCAAACCATCGTTGTGTAAGCATAATTTTTTTTCTTAATGTAGAATAATTTTAAGCGTCTAACTCTGTTCGCGTCTCCTTTGGAATTAAAAACTCCATCGTATAAGTTACTTTTAATTGTGAAGGTGTATATATATATATTCCCCGTGAAACATTAAATAAAATATCTTGATAAAATTAAATAAATAATTTAAAAAGGGAAAAATTTAGAATAAGCAATAATAAAAAATAATAAAAAAAAACGCAACGATTAAATAAATTTAATATTTTAATAATACACTTAGATTATTTTACGCATAAAATTTTTATTCAATAATAAAATAATACAACTTTATTTTAGTTATAAAATATATAAATATTTCAATATAAATAATTTTTCGAGGAACAAATAAATAAATAAGAATATTTTTTTTAAGAAAAAAAAAAAAGAATAAATAATTTTTCAGGAAAAAAAAATTAAATTAAGAATCTAAAAAAAAAATATATTTTATTATTTCCAAAAGGAAATACAACAAAGTAACATAAAGAACTTTCAAAAAAATAATAAGTTAAAAAAAAATCAATCAAAAAATTAATAATAAAAAATTTTATTTTTAAATATAAATAAAATATTTTGACATAGAAAATTTTTCAGAAAAAAAAAATAATGATTAAGTTTTAAAATAAAAATTTTATTTTATTATTTTATTTATAAATATAATAGCAGAAGAATAAAATTTTTTTAAAAGAAAATAGTAATAATAAATTTTATTTTTAATATAAAAGGAAAGAAAAATTATTTTAATTAATTTAAACATTTTTTATTACGAAAATTAAATTATTTATTTAAATTAAATATTTTACAAGAAAATTTTTTTTTTATGCGGAAAAATTATTTAAGATAAATATCGTAAGAATAGTATAAATAATTTATTTTTTTTTGAAAAAAAAAAATAATAAAAAAAAAAGGAATATATTGTTAAAAAAAAAAAAATTTTTTTTAATTAAGGGGAAAATATTTTATTTAAAGAAAATTAGACGTGATCCACCAGAGTTAGCGCAAGCACCTTCACGTCACCCAGTTAATATTTTATGTCTCCTGGACTTAGAATATTTTTCACAAGTTTTATTAATTAATTAATTGGACTTAGAATAATTTTAAATAAAAAACACTTAGAATTTTCGAGAGTTCAATATTTCACAAACTTTTCCAAATCGACATCATTCAACTGATTGTACGTGGCACGTTACAAATTTGGCGCAGTCGGTAGGATACCAAAAAAAAAAAAAAATTTTATAATTAAGGGGAAATATTTTATTTAAAGAAAATTATACGTGAAGAATACGGAAATAAATAATTATAGAAAAAATTATTAGTGAATTATACGTCAAGGAACACGCAAGAAAAAAAGAAAGAGTTTATTTTGTGAATTAAAAAGAATATTAATTGAGAATTTTATTGAAGGCAGTTAAGACCTTATTTATTGAATTATTGGAAGGCAAGTAATAAGTCCTTATATATATTGAATTATTTTAGGCTGAAAAAGTGCCATATTTTAAAAGTTGATGAAAGGATTTTGGGGCGGATTTGAGCCATATATTGAGAATTAAAAGTATTGAATTATTTTAGGCTGAAAAAGTGCCATATTTTAAAAGTTGATGAAAGGAATTATTTTGGGGCGGATTTGAGCCATATATTGATAAATAAAAGTATTGAATTATTTTAGGCTGAAAAAGTGCCATATTTTAAAAGTTGATGAAAGGAATTATTTTGGGGCGGATTTGAGCCATATATATATGTGAATTAAATAATTGTGAATTTTATTGGGCCGAGTAGAGCCGTATATTGAAAAATAATTGTGAATTTTATTGGGCCAAAGAGCCGTATTTTGTGAAAAAATAATTGTGAATTTTATTGGGCCAAAAAGAGCCGTATTTTGTGGAAAAATAATTGTGAAATTATTTAGGCCGGGAAGAGCCGTATTTAGCGATTTTAATAATCGGAGATTTTATTAGGCAGAAATAAGCCGTGTTATAATTAAAAGATAATTGTGAATTTTATAGGCGAGAAAGTCCTATCGTGTGAAAAAAAATTACTGACGTATATTGTGAATTTTAGAGAGGATAAAAAATCCTAGGAAAAAAATAATATAAAAAAATATATAGATAGAAATAATTGGGGGGGGAATAATAAAATATTACGAGAATTTTATAATAAAATAATATTGATAAATATTTTAAAGAGATTAATGTTTGATTAATAATTGAAAAAAAAATAAAAAAAAAAAATATTTTAAGAAAATAAAGCGTATTTAATTTAAGTTATAATAAATGAATATAAAAATAAACGTATGAATAAGGAAAAAGAAGAAATAGTTATAGTGAAAACGATAGTAATAGTTCGGAAGAGGAAACAGATATAACAAAAGAAATCGGAACTCAAGTAGAGTTAAATAAAAATATTGAAGTAAATAAATTAGTAAACATAAGTATAAATACGAAAGAAGGGTAGCGACTCTACACAGGGAATTAATAAGGAAAAACAACAGGGAAAAGTTTGTTAGATACTACTGTTAGAGAGAGACTCAAATACGGATTAGAACAAAGATTAATAGGGTTACGTAGTACACCAAATTTAGTCCACTCAGAATTAGGACCAGTAAAGGAAGCAAAGAACAAAAATGTCTAGTGTAAGGCTACAATTGAGCAGGTCACTGCTATGATACCAATATGTGCCGATGCAAAAGACGTTTGTTCGTTCATACGGGCATGCGATTATGCATGTGAGGCCGTAGATAAAGAAACTATACCTTTATTAGTGAAATTTATTAATACTAGGATTACTGGCAAGGCGTTAGAAGTATGTCGGTATAGGGAAACCAGTGATTGGGAAACTATAAAAAAATATTAAGGGGGGCTTTTGAACAGCAATTGTCACCACAAACATTACAAATAGGATTAAATTCAGTTCGTATGAAAAATGACGAAGATGTATTAACTTATACGGGTCGCGTAGAACAGCTATATTATAATTTATGTAATGCAACATTGGCAAATAAAACGCCCGAAGAGGCGAGAATTTTAAGGCAAACTCTAAAGGATCAGGCATTAGCATTTTATATAAACGGGTTAAAAATGGATTTACAAACAATATTACGAGCTAGGAACCCAGAAACTTTAGAACTGGCAATGCAAATGGCTAGGCAGTTAGAAATCGAATTTAGTTTCAACAAAGAATTACAAAATAACGAGACTAAAGTAAATCAAAACGGAAATAAAAATAATAACGGAAATCGTTGGTCAAATAACTATCAGGGAAATAACCAAATGGACAGAAATTCGGTTATAAGCAAAATTATAATCGTGGTCAGAATAGACAAGGTCCTAATAATTATAATAACGTTAATCGTAATAATAATTTTAATAATTTCGGTCGCAATAATAATAATAATAATAATAATAATTATCCGCGTAATAATAACGGTCAATATAATAATAATAATCGGAGACAGCAAAACGATCCCGGATGTTATATTTGCGGCAGAACTAATCATGTCGCTCGCGATTGTCGTGGTAATGTTACACAAGTTGCGCGTCGGAAAAATAATAATAATCAGCAACCGCAAAATAATAACGCACGACAAAATACTAATAATAATTTTAACAATAATTCAGCACCAATAACTTGTAGTTATTGCAATAAGATAGGACACGATAGTGTTAGCTGTTATAGTAGGCAACGGGATGAGCGTAATAATGCAAACCGGACGGGAAACGGTCAAGTGTCGAACGGGAACGGCGTCCGTTCGATCAACCAAATAACGGCCGTAACGGAGGAATTATCACCCAACGATGTTTCACCATCGTATCAGTAATTAATGAAAATCATGTTACATTTCAATCACCTAACTTTAAAACAAATACAGCAAATCTTCTTTTAGACACCGGTAGTGAAATCAATTTAATAAAAATAAATAAATTAACAGGCGAAACATTAGTAAACGAAAAAGAAAAAATAAATTTAAAAGGCATTAATGATAAAATAGTAACTACCATAGGCAAAATTACAATAATATTAATATTAAATAATAATAAAATAAAAACGGAATTTCATGTGGTCGATAAGGAATTTCCATACCGCGAGATGGAATTCTAGGTCACCACTTCCTGTTACAAACTAACGCAATAATAGATGTTGCGAATAATATATTAACTATAAATGATAACACTCCGTGCGAATTAAATAAAGATAAAATATGTTACACATTAAAACCGCGAACGGAAACAATAATATCTATACCAATAGCTGATCCGATAATGGAAAATAAAAATATTTAATACAGAAACAAGAATTAATACAGGACGTATATTGCGCTAATATAATAAACACGGTAAAGAATGGAAACACGGTGATAAGTATACTGATATTTCTGAATTACCACAAAACATTTATGAGGACCAATTAAATAAAATATTATACGACAATGACATAGAATATAAGTTACACGAAATAACTGTAGTGAATGACAATAACGATCGCGTAAATAAAATAAAAGTTTAATACGTAGTGACCATTTAAATAACGAGGAACGTAAAACAATATTAGAAATATGCGAACATTTTTCCGATGTATTTCATTTGGAAAACGATTATTTAACATTTACTAACGCCGCGGAACACGTAATAAGATTACCCGCCAATCAACCGCCTATATATAAAAGACCATATAGATTGCCACAGGCACAGCAAAAGGAAATTGAACAACAATTAATTAAAATGGAACAAAACGATATTATAGAACGATCTATGTCACCTTTTAATGCACCTTTGTTGTTAGTAAAAAAGAAATCAGATTCATCTGGTAAAGATAATTTCGAATAGTAATTGATTTTAGGGCACTCAATGAAGTAACTTTAAATGAATTCATCCGTTACCTAATATTACGGAAATATTAGATCAATTGGGAAATGTCAGCTTTTTACCATTTTGATTTAGCGAACGGTTTCTATCAAATACCTTTAGCGAAGGAATCTCGCGAAATGACAGCGTTTTCGACCGGTCAAGGTCATTACCATTTTAAACGTATGACTATGGGAATGAAAACAAGTCCCGCTACATTTCAGCGATTAATGAATAACGTATTGTCGGGGATAATAGGCATTAAATGTTTAGTATATTTAGACGATATTATTATTTATGCGAAAAATTTGAGCGATCACAACAATAAGCTGATAGACGTATTCGAACGTCTACGTACCCATAATTTAAAAATACAACCAGATAAATGCGAATTTCTAAAACGCGAATGTTTATATTTGGGACACATAATTTCGGAACACGGAATAAAACCGGATCCGAAAAAGATAACATCAGTATTAGAATTTCCGGTGCCCAAAACTGTAAAGCAAATAAAATCATTTTTAGGTTTATCGGGGTACTACAGGAAATTTATACAGGGATATAGTATGTTAGCTAAACCAATGACACACTTATTAAAAAAGGATGTTAAATTTAATTGGGATGAAAATTGTCAGGTAGCTTTCGACAAATTAAAAAATGCACTCTGTGCAGAACCGATTTTACAATATCCAGATTTTACGAAACAATTTATACTTACAACCGACGCTAGTGGTAAGGCTCTAGGAGCTATACTATCCCAAGGAACGATAGGTAGCGACCTACCAATAGCGTACGCATCTAGAACTTTGAATAAAAGTGAAATGAATTACTCAACTACTGAACTAGAATGTTTAGCGATTGTATACGGGGTTAAACAATTTAGGCCCTATCTTTACGGTAGAAAATTCGTGATACTCACTGATCATAGACCATTATCTTGGTTATTTAACTTAAAAGATCCGTTATCAAAGTTGGCGAGATGGCGCATACAGCTTGAGGAATACGATTACGAAATAAAATATAAACCGGGAGTACAAAATTCGAACGTAGATGCTTTAAGTAGAATGTATAGTATAAAAGAAATTAAGGACGAAAGTTATACGAGCTTTCTAGAAAAATCGGAAACAACAATAATAACGAATAGTAATGTGAAAGAGGTGAACGGTGAATTACTAGAATCACCCGCAGAATATCATATTGTATCAGAAATAGAAAAATATTATAACTTTAAATCGGGAATAAACTACGAATTAAAACGAAAATTTGGAACGAATAAAATGCTAGAATCAAATAAACAAATAGGCGACGTAGTATATTTTAATTACGAAGAAAGATACATAATATTTTTGATAACTAAAAGTAAAGAAAAACAATTAACCACAAGTGAAAATATGCATTTTGCATTATTAAATTTAAAGTACTTTTGCATTAAAAATTCCTTGAATAAGTTAGCCATGAACCAGTTAGGAAAGAAAGACGGGTTGGACTGGACAAAAACAAGATCAATGATTAGGTATATATTTCGAAATACAGATATAGAAATAATAATCTGTACTAATTAGAGTACACTAATGAGGAAAAATTAATTATTTCAAAGCAATTTCATGACTCATTACTAGGGGGTCATGCTGGATTAAATAGAACGGTTAAGAAAATTAAACGACAATTCAACTGGCCAGGGTTAAAACAAGAAGTAAGGGAATATATAAAAAACTGTCCGTCGTGTCAAACGAATAAAACAACTAATAGGCATCACCGTAGTCCGATGATTATAACTACGACAAGTTCTAGACCGTTTGAAAAAATATTTATGGATATAGTAGGACCTCTAATACCTACTGCAATAGGCAACACATATATATTGACTATGCAGGACGATCTAACGAAATATTCATTAGGTGTTCCGTTACCAGATCATACGGCGAACACTATCGCCCAGGCGTTTGTAGTAAATTTCGTATGTGTGCACGGTATACCTGAAACTATATTAACTGATCAAGGTACAGACTTTCTTAGTAAGATTTTCACAGAAGTGTGTAAACTACTAAAGATTAATAAAAATAAATACGAGTCCTTATCATCCCGCAACTAACGGTAGCTTAGAAAGATCACATAGAACTTTAGCCGAATATTTGAGACACTATGTAGACAAAGATTTAAATAATTGGGATCAACTATTGCCATATGCATTATTCGTATATAATTCAACGGAACATAGTTCGACTAATTACCAACCTTACGCGTTATTATATGGAAAAGAATTGGACATACCAGTCAAGTTAAAATGTAGCCCTGAACCTAGGTATAATTACGATGATTATATATTCGATTTAAAACAAAAAATGCAGGAGTCACATAAAATTGCCAGAGAAAGATTAATTAATAAGAAGATAAAATCTAAAAAACAGTATGATAAAAAGGAATTTAGCGAAGACTTAGATGTGAAAGATTTGGTATTACTGAAAGACAAAACCCAGAAAAACAAATTAAGTCCGTTATGGAAAGGACCTTTTGAAATTTTAGAGGTTTTGGATACCGAAAATGTAGTAATACAGAGAGGTAGAAGGAAGGTGACTGTACATAAAAATGATGTAAAAAAATATTACGAAAAAGGCAAACTAGACAAGGATGATTAGAAATCCGATACGAAAGTTTAGATAAAAATTAAATATAATTAACTAAGTATTATATAAATAAGGTAAATAAGACTTAGAGTGTAGTTTAAGATTAAGTATTTATTTTTAGGGAAAAGAAAACCAAATTCATAAATTATCTATACGACATGATCAAACGGGAAAAACATAACGTTACTACTTTCTTAAGAAGGGACGAAGCACCTAGTTGTTTAAAGTCACATATGGAAAATGCTAATAAGAAAATGAGCGAACCATATTCGCAATCGGAATTAGAGAGATTTACGAAAAACATTACAGTTTATATACATGACGTTTATGAAAAAAACGACTTGAGAGAACAATTTTGTATAGTAATAAACGATTGGTTAGACGTAATGCCGGAGGCTGACGAAATGTTAGAGCACGACAGGAAAAAATATAGAAAAGAAATGAAACGAAGGGTGATAGTAAGTCGTAAAAGAAGCGACAGAATGGACCAATTGTTGAAAATGTATGAACAGAAATAGATATAAAAAAAAAAATAATAATATAATAAAAATATAATAATATTAAGTATAGATATAGAGTATAACTGTGTAATAAGTAATAGAATAATAAGATAATATAAGTAATAAGTAATGAAATTATAGGTTAATCATTATGACGATAAAGGGAGTAACGAGCCATGAAGAAACAATAGTTTTTTATGAAGTAAACAATAGTCGTGTTGAACTTCAACGAACGACTTGGGGAACAACGGAACGTATAACTTTAGCTTTGAATGATGAGAACAACACACGGGTACATATGAACCTGGGGTGTATATTCTCCATAAAACCTACGACTATTGTATTAAATAACACTTTAACAAAACTTATTATCGAAAAAACGTGTGAATTAACATTGAAAACAATAGGATTAAACAATGAAAAATTCATATTATTTCCGAAAAATGTTAGACACCTAAGTGTAATACATTCAAAGTTACTACATAAAACCAACATAACTAATCCAACATTGCAGACAATTTCAACTACAATAAAACCTATCATGACAAGTGAGCATGACTATAATTTAACTACACTGAACAATTTCGAGTATAACAAAAATACAAATAATACCCATTACGAAATAATATCGCAAATGATTACAGCAAACTTAACAATGATAGACTCCACAAATGTAGTAAATAAGTTTGACTATGGCGATATCACGTCAGATACTACAGAAGGAATAGAGGATAGAACAAATATAACTAGTAAAATAATTATTAATAACACCAGCACGCAAATCGTAACCAAACTAGAAAATCCTAAATTTAAAATACATTATTATAATTTTATAATATGTGTAGGAGTAAGCATTCTAATAATGACCATTGTACTACTAATTATTAGTATACACCATAATTTTAAATGTGTGAACAGATACAGATACAGATATGTAGTAAACTTAATACACGAACAAGGAACAGAGTTAAACACGATGAGGGAGACTAGTATATAAGAAAAAATATATAAAAAAAAAAAAAAGAAAAAAAAGCATGAATAAGATAGTAAATTAGATTTATTTTAGTATTAAGATACAAAATATTTAATTATACAGAAAAGAGACACATAAATTCATAATTATGGACTTCGAGTTCTCAATGGTGAACAAGACGAGCATGATTGTCATCTCCGGAGCTATATCCAATAGCTTAGACCGATTTAAGATTAGGAAACTGGAGGGACGACCTCTTTTGCTACCACTTAACGAAGAAGCTCGACCTATGGGTGAGACGGAGCTTCAGGTGGCAATAAGAGAGATAAAGAGAGTGTTCAGAGTAAAAACTGATCTGAGAGATGCTTGTCTAGACCAATTACAACAAAGTTTGAGTTCAACCAGGAATAATTTGAATAAGGGATATATTGACAGTTACATACGTAGAGGTAATAAAGAGAATGTGATAGTAGTATGGAACGGACATTCGGACAAAAATATTTTAAAAAGATTAGATTTAGACCACTATCCTATGTTAAACATAACGTGCTACGATAAGTATTTTAATAAAAATTCTATATTCAGTTTGAAAAGTTAGGCAACAAAGAAATAATTTTCGAAGTAGATATCGGTACATATAATAAAACAGGAAGGCTACTTAATTTAGTAGAGACCCATGATATAATATGTAAAAAGAAACACCATACTACGTATGCGCATGATCCGAGAATGGATGTCAAGTATACTAAATGTATATTTGATTATGTGATACGGAAACAGCGATATGAAAATTTAATAAAACATTTCTAAAAAAAAAAAAAATATATAAACAATAACAATAAAAGTAGTAATAAAACAAAAAACAACGGTTACATTAATAATCGAAATACGAACGTAAAATTTCTTTTTCAGAAATTCATAATTCTATAAATTACAAATCAACTCTACGAAATAAATAATAACCAATAATGGATAGGATGGAGCAATTAGCTTCGGCAATATCGTTTAACATAGAAACGCAATTTCATATTAATCCAACACAGGGAGAATGGCATAATTACACAGCTTGTTTTGATTTTCATATAGTTACCGCTAATGAAAATATACTCGTACCTTACGAGGATGAAACTATATTGGAAATGATTGAGGCAGCCAAAAGATTTTTGTATGATATGGCGTTAGACAGAGAATTTGGTGAACCATACTGTTATGAATTAAACTATTACCTCGAAATAATACAGAATCCACGAGATATATTGAATTACAGTAGATAAATGTATGTCTAGAATGAATTGATCAGGTAAAACGAAGTGGTTGGGGCTGTACGAAACACCTATCGACATACCATTTGACATATGATCGATGGGGTGGATTCTATGGCATCCCCAATGAGTAAAGAGTGATCAAGTAAACGTATTAATCAATTAGGGTTGTTGTCAATGTGGACGACGTACTTCAAATGATTAGTATGTCATTCCATGGGCAGCGAATCTTGATTGAGTAAATAAAAAAAACATACAAACTGGAATGATAATAAATATATATATATATACACTTAGATTTAAGAAAACATACTGTACGAATAAGTTACTATTGGGATATGGAAATAAATTTGAATTGTGGGGAACTTTATAGATTTTGTACTACTAATATATATATAATAAGTAAAAAAAAAAAAAAATAATATTTGTATTAATTAATTTACCATATAAGAAACTATTGTAATCAGCACATTATACTAACCACATATTTTATTGGAATTATCAAATTAACTATAATCACTATATTGTACTATTTACTAACACTATATTTTATTGTAATCACAATTATAAATTATAAGAAAACTAACCAACATATTTAAGAATATTTAATCCAACCATATAATCATTAATTATATTATAATCAAAATATTTAATCAAACTATTTAACCATTTGTAAATGTAATCAACCCATATTTAATCAAAATTATATATACAACATATACATCATATATTCATATTATATAACGAAAATACTTTAAATGTAAAAGCATACAGAGGATTGTAATGTATGTCTTATATCAATGACTTGTAATCGATTATTGTAAACACTATAATATTGTAATAATTTGTAATTTAACTATTTTGTACTGAACTTTGAAAGATTTCTGTCTTTGAGACATAAACCTTTTTTTTCGTGGGGAGGTGCAACGTGCTCTGATACTTATATTAAATATAATATATAAATTACATTCTGTAGCCAACAATAATCTAACATTGGGGGTGCAACAGACACTTTTTGATGAGGGTGTAACAATTATTCTTATAATTGGATTCTAAAAGTGAGCAGGTGATATCAAGTACAGATTTTCCTAACCGTGAACGATTAACACATTAACGTAGCAATTGTCGATCATCAGCGGCGGCGGAACGGCGTGAGAACGCTAGCCGCAACGAAAATATTATATTATAACAATTATATTATGCGGCGGCATCGTGCAGGGTCAAAGGCAGATCATCGCACGTACGCTTGCCACCCGGTAGAATAATATAGAAATATAATTACCACCCGATAGAATAATATAGATGTCAAAATGACGCACGTCGGCGTTCAGATAACGCAAAGCGTGGGAAGAAGCGGATGCAGGTGCAGATGACCATCAGGGATCTGAAGGTACCGCGGGAGTCCCTGGACGATATATAAGGGGGCCCAGATTAGGCACAATTCAGACGTGATCCACCAGAGTTAGCGCAAGCACCTTCACGTCACCCAGTTTAATATTTTATGTCTCCTGGACTTAGAATATTTTTCACAAGTTTTATTAAATTAAATAATTGGACTTAGAATAATTTTAAATAAAAAACACTTAGAATAATTTCGAGAGTTCAATTATTTCACAAAACCTTTTCCAAATCGACATCATTCAACTGATTGTACGTGGCACGTTACAAATTTAACTAGGGAGATTTTTACCCATATTAATTTTAAGATTTTACTTTAATAACATGAATATTATATAATTGATAAATGTTATATTTCATTTACACTACAATACTAAATGATCAATTTTTTATCATTTCAACTGTTAAACATGAAAATGTAATTTGATATATGCTAATTCAACTGAAGTAGGGACGTTTACACCCATATAATTATAAGATTTTACTTTTTTTTACTATAAGTATTAAAATAATGTTCAAAATATTATTAGATTTATAATACAATTATAAATGATAAATTTGTTATCATTTCAACTGTTAAACATGAAAATGTAATTTGATATAAGCTAAACCAAACTTAACTATGAACATTTATACCCATATAAATAATAAGATTTTACTTTAATTACATTGAATATTATAGTTATGTTAATAATGTTATATTTCAATTACACTACAATTATAAATGATCCATTGTTATCAAATCACTGTAAACATGAAAATTTAATTTGATATAAGCTAAATAAACTTAACTAGGGAGATTTTTACCCATATTATTTTAAGATTTTACTTAAATAACATTGAATATTATATTAATGTTGTTAATGTTATATTTCATTTACTACAATTATAAATGATCAATTTGTTATAGTTTCAATTAAAAAAAATGAAAATATTACTTTTTATTAACAAAATTAAACAGAAGTTGGTATATTTACATAAATATTAACAACCAAATTATACTTTTTTTACATTAAATATTATAATAATGGTCAAAAAGTTATATTAGAATTACACTACAATGATGAATGATCAATTTGTTATAGTTACAACTGTTAGAATTGAATATTTAATTTGAAAAAACCTAATTCAAACTGAACTTATGACGTATACAACCATATAAATAATAAGATTTTACTTTAATAACATTGAGTATTATATTAATGTTGATAATGTTATATTTCATTCACACTACAATTATAAATGATCAATTTGTTATAGCTTCAATTAAAAAAAATGAAAATATTACTTTTTATTAACAAAATTAAAGGGAAGTAGGTATATTTACATAAATATTAACAACCCAATTATACTTTTTTTACATTAAATATTATAATAATGGTCAAAAAGTTATATTAGAATTATACTACAATGATGAATGATCAATTTGTTATAGTTACAACTGTTAGCATTGAATATTTAATTTGATATAAGCTTATTCAAACTGAACTAGGGACGTTTACACCCATATAAATATAAGATTTTACTTTAATAACATTGAATATTATATTAATGTTGATAATGTTATATTTCAATTACACTACAATACTAAATGATCAATTTTTTATCATTTCAACTGTTAAACATGAAAATGTAATTTGATATATGCTAATTCAAACTGAACTTGGGACGTTTACACCCATATAATTATAAGATTTTACTTTTTTTTACTATAAGTATTAAAATAATGTTCAAAATATTATATTAGATTTATAATACAATTATAAATGATAAATTTGTTATCATTTCAACTGTTAAACATGAAAATGTAATTTGATATAAGCTAAACCAAACTTAACTATGAACATTTATACCCATATAAATAATAAGATTTTACTTTAATTACATTGAATATTATAGTTATGTTAATAATGTTATATTTCAATTACACTACAATTATAAATGATCCATTTGTTATCAAATCAACTGTAAACATGAAAATTTAATTTGATATAAGCTAAATAACTTACTAGGGAGATTTTTACCCATATTAATTTTAAGATTTTACTTAATAACATTGAATTATATTAATGTTGATAATGTTATATTTCATTTACACTACAATTATAAATGATCAATTTGTTATAGTTTCAATTAAAAAAATGAAAATATTACTTTTTATTAACAAAATTAAACAGAAGTTGGTATATTTACATAAATATTAACAACCAAATTATACTTTTTTTACATTAATATTATAATAATGGTCAAAAAGTTATATTAGAATTACACTACAATGATGAATGATCAATTTGTTATAGTTACAACTGTTAGAAATGAATATTTAATTTGAAAAAACCTAATTCAAACTGAACTTATGACGTATACAACCATATAAATAATAAGATTTTACTTTAATAATATTGAGTATTATATTAATGTTGATAATGTTATATTTCATTTACACTACAATTATAAATGATCAATTTGTTATAGTTTCAATATAAAAAAAATGAAAATATTACTTTTTATTAACAAAATTAAAAAGAAGTTGGTATATTTACATAAATATTAACAACCAAATTATACTTTTTTTACATTAAATATTATAATAATGGTCAAAAAGTTATATTAGAATTACACTACAATGATGAATGATCAATTTGTTATAGTTACAACTGTTAGAATTGAATATTTAATTTGAAAAAACCTAATTCAAACTGAACTTATGACGTATACAACCATATAAATAATAAGATTTTACTTTAATAACATTGAGTATTATATTAATGTTGATAATGTTATATTTCATTTACACTACAATTATAAATGATCAATTTGTTATAGTTTCAATTAAAAAAAATGAAAATATTACTTTTTATTAACAAAATTAAAAAGAAGTAGGTATATTTACATAAATATTAACAACCCAATTATACTTTTTTTACATTAAATATTATAATAATGGTCAAAAAGTTATATTAGAATTATACTACAATGATGAATGATCAATTTGTTATAGTTACAACTGTTAGCATTGAATATTTAATTTGATATAAGCTTATTCAAACTGAACTAGGGACGTTTACACCCATATAAATATAAGATTTTACTTTAATAACATTGAATATTATATTAATGTTGATAATGTTATATTTCAATTACACTACAATACTAAATGATCAATTTTTTATCATTTCAACTGTTAAACATGAAAATGTAATTTGATATATGCTAATTCAAACTGAACTTGGGACGTTTACACCCATATAATTATAAGATTTTACTTTTTTTTACTATAAGTATTAAAATAATGTCAAAATATTATATTAGATTTATAATACAATTATAAATGATAAATTTGTTATCATTTCAACTGTTAGACATGAAAATGTAATTTGATAAAGCTAAACCAAACTTAACTATGAACATTTATACCCATATAAATAATAAGATTTTACTTAATTACATTGAATATTATAGTTATGTTAATAATGTTATATTTCAATTACACTACAATTATAAATGATCCATTTGTTATCAAATCAACTGTAAACATGAAAATTTAATTTGATATAAGCTAAATAAACTTAACTAGGGAGATTTTACCCATATTAATTTTAAGATTTATTTTCTTTAATAACATTGAATATTATATTAATGTTGATAATGTTATATTTCATTTACACTACAATTATAAATGATCAATTTGTTATAGTTTCAATTAAAAAAAATGAAAATATTACTTTTTATTAACAAAATTAAACAGAAGTTGGTATATTTACATAAATATTAACAACCAAATTATACTTTTTTTACATTAAATATCATAATAATGGTCAAAAAGTTATATTAGAATTACACTACAATGATGAATGATCAATTTGTTATAGTTACAACTGTTAGAATTGAATATTTAATTTGAAAAAACCTAATTCAAACTGAACTTATGACGTATACAACCATATAAATAATAAGATTTTACTTTAATAACATTGAGTATTATATTAATGTTGATAATGTTATATTTCATTTACACTACAATTATAAATGATCAATTTGTTATAGTTTCAATTAAAAAAAATGAAAATATTACTTTTTATTAACAAAATTAAACAGAAGTTGGTATATTTACATAAATATTAACAACCAAATTATACTTTTTTTACATTAAATATTATAATAATGGTCAAAAAGTTATATTAGAATTACACTACAATGATGAATGATCAATTTGTTATAGTTACAACTGTTAGAATTGAATATTTATTTGAAAAAACCTAATCAAACTGAACTTATGACGTATACAACCATATAAATAATAAGATTTTACTTTAATAACATTGAGTATTATATTAATGTTGATAATGTTATATTTCATTTACACTACAATTATAAATGATCAATTTGTTATAGTTTCAATTAAAAAAAATGAAAAAATATTACTTTTTATTAACAAAATTAAACAGAAGTTGGTATATTTACATAAATATTAACAACCAAATTATACTTTTTTTACATTAAATATATAATAATGGTCAAAAAGTTATATTAGAATTACACTACAATGATGAATGATCAATTTGTTATAGTTACAACTGTTAGAATGAATATTTAATTTGAAAAAACCTAATTCAAACTGAACTTATGACGTATACAACCATATAAATAATAAGATTTTACTTTAATAATTTGAGTATTATATTATGTTGATAATGTTATATTCATTTACACTACAATTATAAATGATCAATTTGTTATAGTTTCAATTAAAAAAAATGAAAATATTACTTTTTATAACAAAATTAAAAGAAGTAGGTATATTTACATAAATTATTAACAACCCAATTATACTTTTTTTACATTAAATATTATAATAATGGTCAAAAAGTTATATTAGAATTATACTACAATGATGAATGATCAATTTGTTATAGTTACAACTGTTAGCATTGAATATTAATTGATATAAGCTTATTCAAACTGAACTAGGGACGTTTACACCCATATAAATATAAGATTTTACTTTAATAACATTGAATATTATATTATGTTGATAATGTTATTATTTCAATTACACTACAATACTAAATGATCAATTTTTTATCATTTCAACTGTAACATGAAAATGTATTTGATATATGCTAATTCAACTGAACTTGGGAACGGTATTACACCATATAATTATAAGATTTTATTTTTTTACTATAAGTATTAAAATAATGTTCAAAATATTATATTAGATTTATAATACAATTATAAATGATAAATTTGTTATCATTTCACTGTTAAACATGAAAATGTAATTGAGATAAGCTAAACCAAACTTAACTATGAACATTTATACCCGTATAAATAATAAGATTTTACTTTAATTACATTGAATATATTAGTTATGTAATAATGTTATATTTCAATTACACTACAATTATAAATGATCCATTTGTTATCAAATCAACTGTAAACATGAAAATTTAATTTGATATAAGCTAATAACTTAATAGGGAGATTTTTACCCATATTAATTTTAAGATTTTACTTTATAACATTGATATTTATATTAATGTTGATAATGTTATATTTCATTTACACTACAATTATAAATGATCAATGTGTTATAGTTTCAATTAAAAAAAATGAAAATATTACTTTTTATTAACAAAATAAACAGAGTTGGTATATTTACATAAATATTAACAACCAAATTATACTTTTTTTACATTAAATATCATAATAATGGTCAAAAAGTTATATTAGAATTACACTACAATGATGAATGATCAATTTGTTATAGTTACAACTGTTAGAATTGAATATTTAATTTGAAAAAACCTAATTCAAACTGAACTTATGACGTATACAACCATATAAATAATAAGATTTTACTTTAATAACATTGAGTATATTAATGTTGATAATGTTATATTTCATTTACACTACAATTATAAATGATCAATTTGTTATAGTTTCAATTAAAAAAAATGAAAATATTACTTTTTATTAACAAAATTAAAAAGAAGTAGTAGGTATATTTACATAAATATTAACAACCCAATTATACTTTTTTTACATTAAATATTATAATAATGGTCAAAAAGTTATATTAGAATTATACTACAATGATGAATGATCAATTTGTTATAGTTACAACTGTTAGCATTGAATTTAATTTGATATAAGCTTATTCAAACTGAACTAGGGACGTTTACACCCATATAATATAAGATTTTACTTTAATAACATTGAATATTATATTAATGTTGATAATGTTATATTTCAATTACACTACAATACTAAATGATCAATTTTTTTTCCATTTCAACTGTTAAACATGAAAATGTAATTTGATATATGCTAATTCAACTGAACTTGGGACGTTTACACCCATATAATTATAAGATTTTACTTTTTTTTACTATAAGTATTAAAATAATGTTCAAAATATTATATTAGATTTATAATACAATTATAAATGATAAATTTGTTATCATTTCAACTGTTAAACATGAAAATGTAATTTGATATAAGCTAAACCAAACTTAACTATGAACATTTATACCCATATAAATAATAAGATTTTACTTTAATTACATTGAATATTATAGTTATGTTAATAATGTTATATTTCAATTACACTACAATTATAAATGATCCATTTGTTATCAAATCAACTGTAAACATGAAAATTTAATTTGATATAAGCTAAATAAACTTAACTAGGGAGATTTTTACCCATATTAATTTTAAGATTTTACTTTAATAACATTGAATATTATATTAATGTTGATAATGTTATATTTCATTACACTACAATTATAAATGATCAATTTGTTATAGTTTCAATTAAAAAAAATGAAAATATTACTTTTTATTAACAAAATTAAACAGAAGTTGGTATATTTAATTAAATATTAACAACCAAATTATACTTTTTTTACATTAATATTATAATAATGGTCAAAAAGTTATATTAGAATTACACTACAATGATGAATGATCAATTTGTTATAGTTACACCTGTTAGAATTGAATATTTAATTTGAAAAAACCTAATTCAAACTGAACTTATGACGTATACAACCATATAAATAATAAGATTTTACTTTAATAACATTGAGTATTATATTAATGTTGATAATGTTATATTTCATTTACACTACAATTATAAATGATCAATTTGTTATAGTTTCAATTAAAAAAAATGAAAATATTACTTTTTATTAACAAAATTAAAAAGAAGAGTAGGTATATTACATAAATATTAACAACCCAATTATACTTTTTTACATTAAATATTATAATAATGGTCGTCAAAAAGTTATATTAGAATTATACTACAATGATGACTGATCAATTTGTTATAGTTACAACTGTTAGATTGAATATTTAATTTGATATAAGCTTATTCAAACTGAACTAGGGACGTTTACACCCATATAAATATAAGATTTTACTTTAATAACATTGAATATTATATTAATGTTGATAATGTTATATTTCAATTAACTACAATACTAAATGATCAATTTTTTTATCAATTTCAACTGTTAAACATGAAAATGTAATTTGATATATGCTAATTCAAACTGAACTAGGGACGTTTACACCCATATAATTATAAGATTTTACTTTTTTTTACTATAAGTATTAAAATAATGTTCAAAATATTATATTAGATTTATAATACAATTATAAATGATAAATTTGTTATCATTTCAACTGTTAAACATGAAAATGTAATTGATATAAGCTAAACCAAACTTAACTATGAACATTATACCCGTATAAATAATAAGATTTTACTTTAATTACATTGAATATTATAGTTATGTTAATAATGTTATATTTCAATTACACTACAATTATAAATGATCCATTTGTTATCAAATCAACTGTAAACATGAAAATTTAATTTGATATAAGCTAAATAAACTTAACTAGGGAGATTTTTACCCATATTAATTTTAAGATTTTACTTTAATAACATTGAATATTATATTAATGTTGATAATGTTATATTTCATTTACACTACAATTATAAATGATCAATTTGTTATAGTTTCAATTAAAAAAAATGAAAATATTACTTTTTATTAACAAAATTAAACAGAAGTTGGTATATTTACATAAATATTAACAACCAAATTATACTTTTTTTACATTAAATATTATAATAATGGTCAAAAAGTTATATTAGAATTACACTACAATGATGAATGATCAATTGTTATAGTTACAACTGTTAGAATTGAATATTTAATTTGAAAAAACCTAATTCAAACTGAACTTATGACGTATACAACCATATAAATAATAAGATTTTACTTTAATAACATTGAGTATTATATTAATGTTGATAATGTTATATTTCATTTACACTACAATTATAAATGATCAATTTGTTATAGTTTCAATTAAAAAAAATGAAAATATTACTTTTTATTAACAAAATTAAAAAGAAGTAGGTATATTTACATAAATATTAACAACCCAATTATACTTTTTTTACATTAAATATTATAATAATGGTCAAAAAGTTATATTAGAATTTATACAATGATGAATGATCAATTTGTTATAGTTACAACTGTTAGCATTGAATATTAATTTGATATAAGCTTATTCAAACTGAAATAGGGACGTTTACACCATATAAATATAAGATTTTACTTTAATAACATTGAATATTATATTAATGTTGATAATGTTATATTTCAATTACACTACAATACTAAATGATCAATTTTTTATCATTTCAACTGTTAAACATGAAAATGAATTTGATATATGCTAATTCAAACTGAACTTGGGACGTTTACCACCCATATAATTATAAGATTTTACTTTTTTTTACTATAAGTATTAAAATAATGTTCAAAATATTATATTAGATTTATAATACAATTATAATGATAAATTTGTTATCATTTCAACTGTAAACATGAAAATGTAATTTGATATAAGCTAAACCAAACTTAACTATGAACATTGATACATATTAAATATAAGATTTTACTTTAATTACATTGAATATTATAGTTATGTTAATAATGTTATATTTCAATTACACTACATTTAAATGATCCATTTGTTATCAAATCAACTGTAAACATGAAAATTTAATTTGATATAAGCTAAATAAACTTAACTAGGGAGATTTTTACCCATATTAATTTTAAGATTTTACTTTAATAACATTGAATATTATATTAATGTTGATAATGTTATATTTCATTTACACTACAATTATAAATGATCAATTTGTTATAGTTTCAATTAAAAAAAATGAAAATATTACTTTTTATTAACAAAATTAAACAGAAGTTGGTATATTTACATAAATATTAACAACCAAATTATACTTTTTTACATTAAATATTATAATAATGGTCAAAAAGTTATATTAGAATTACACTACAATGATGAATGATCAATTTGTTATAGTTACAACTGTTAAATTGAATATTTAATTTGAAAAAACCTAATTCAAACTGAACTTATGACGTATACAACCATATAAATAATAAGATTTTACTTTAATAACATTGAGTATTATATTAATGTTGATAATGTTATATTTCATTTACACTACAATTAAATGATCAATTTGTTATAGTTTCAATTAAAAAAAATGAAAATATTACTTTTTATTAACAAATAAAAGAAGTAGGTATATTTACATAAATATTAACACCCAATTAACTTTTTTTACATTAAATATATATAATGGTCAAAAAGTTATATTAGAATTATACTACAATGATGAATGATCAATTTGTTATAGTTACAACTGTTAGCATTGAATATTTAATTTGATATAAGCTTATTCAAACTGAACTAGGGACGTTTACACCATATAATAAAGATTTTACTTTAATAACATTGAATATTATATTAATGTTGATAATGTTATATTTCAATTACACTACAATACTAAATGATCAATTTTTTATCATTTCAACTGTTAAACATGAAAATGTAATTTGATATATGCTAATTCAAACTGAACTAGGGACGTTTACACCCATATAATTATAAGATTTTACTTTTTTTTACTATAAGTATTAAAATAATGTTCAAAATATTATATTAGATTTACAATACAATTATAAATGATCAATTTGTTATCATTTCAACTGTTAGCATTGAATATTTAATTGATAAAGCTAATTCAAACTGAACTAGGGACGTTTACACCCATATAAATATAAGATTTTATTTTAATTACATTGAATATTATATTAATGTTGATAATGTTATATTTCAATTACACTACAATTATAAATGATCAATTGTTATCATTTCAACTGTAAAACATGAAAATGTAATTTGATATAAGCTAAATAAACTTAACTAGGGAGATTTACACCCATATTAATGATAAGATTTTACTTTAATAACATTGAATATTATATTAATGTTGATAATGTTATATTTCATTTACACTACAATTTTAAATGATCAATTTGTTACATTTCAACTGTTAAACATGAAAATGTAATTTGATAAAAACTAACTCAATCTGAACTAGGGATGTTTACATCCATATAAATAATAAGATTTTACTTATTTTTACAATAAGTATTAAAATAATGTACAAAATATTATATTAGAATTACAATACAATTATATATGATCAATTTGTTATCATTTCAACTGTAAAACATGAAAATGTAATTTGATAAAACCTAATTCAAACTGAACTTATGACGTATACAACCATATAAATAATAAGGTTTTAATTTAATTACATTGAATATTATAGTTATGTTAATAGTGTTATATATCAACTACACTACAATTATAAATGATCAATTTGTTATAGTTACAACTGTTAGAATTGAATATTTGATTTGATAAAAGCTAATTCAAACTGAACTAGGGACATTTACACCCAAATAAATATTAAGATTTTAATTTTTTTACAATAAATATTATATTTATGTTAATAATGTTATATTTAATTACACTACAATTATAAATGATCAATTTGTTATCAGTTCAACTGTAGCATGAAAATTTAATTTGATATAAGCTAATTCAAACTGAACTAGGGATTTTACCCATATTAATAATAAGATTTTACTTTAATACATTGAATATTATATATAATTTGATAATGTTATATTTCATTTACACTACAATATAAATGATCAATTTGTTATCATTTCAACTGTTAAACATGAAAATGTAATTTGATATATGCTAATTCAAACTGAACTAGGGACGTTTACACCCATATAATTATAAGATTTTACTTTTTTTACATAAGTATTAAAATAATGTTCAAAATATTATATTAGATTTACACTACAATTATAATGATCAATTTGTTATCATTTCAACTGTTAGCATTGAATATTTAATTTGATAAAAGCTAATTCAAACTGAACTAGGACGTTTACACCCATATAAATATAATTTTACTTTAATAACATTGAATATTATATTAATGTTGAAATGTTATATTTCATTTACACTACAATTATAAATGATCAATTTGTTATAGTTTCAATTAAAAAAAATGAAAATATTACTTTTTATAACAAAATTAAACTGAACGTAGTATATTTACATAAATATTAACAATAAGATTTTACTTTTTTTACATTAATATTATATAATGGTCAAAAAGTTATATTAGATTATACTACAATGATAATGATCAATTTGTTATAGTTTCAACTGTTAGCATTGAATATTTAATTTGATATAAGCTAATTCAAACTGAACTAGGGACGTTTACACCCATATAAATATAAGATTTTACTTTTTAACATTGAATATTATATTAATGTTCAATAAGTTATATTTCAATTACACTACAATACTAAATGATCAATTTTTATCATTTCAACTGTTAACATGAAAATGTAATTTGATATATGCTAATTCAAACTGAACTAGGGACGTTTACACCCATATAAATATAAGATTTTACTTTAATAACATTGAATATTATATTATGTTGATAATGTTATATTCAATTACACTACAATACTAAATGATCAATTTTTTATCATTTCAACTGTAAACATGAAAATGTAATTTGATATATGCTAATTCAAACTGAACT